>NW_007728495.1:235068-244161 GCF_000696425.1 Galeopterus variegatus
ATAAGCTGCACAAATGAAAATGGTGGCCAAGAGCCATGGGAAATGTGACTTTTGTCCGAAACCTATGAATGATAACTAAATTTCATATCAGCAACATGAGCTCACTAAACAATTTTAGATTTGGTGAAGATGTGTTTAAATAATGACAGCCTGAAGAAGCCTGAAACAAGTCATTAAATCCATGGGGATCGGTGGTTTGATTTCATTTCCGTCCAGACGGAGGTAGCGAAGATGAGGTCCATAACTGAAGAAATCTTGTTCTGCAGGCAGTGTGGTAGGACATATTACAGAGACGTTCACACCTACAGAGACAAAGAGAGCATGAATGAATGAATCGGAACACAAGAGAGACTAGAGATGGGAACACCAAGAACACCAGGAAGCTATCCCAACCATCATTTGAAGAGCCTAGTGACCTCATGCCTGAAAGTGATAAAGATACAAACCTGCATGCATATCTGTTTTATAAGAGTAACCCTGAAAAAACGTGTAACGTACGTGTAGTCATCGCACTCCACATTCTGCTATACTTAGTATAGAGCACTAGAAAGGAAATATTAAGAGCCATAATAGAAAGAAAGGTGTGTAAGATACCACTTGTCTTGCAGGTGAGATAAAGTATGTTTAGATTACTGGAGGATGAGACAGGTAGTATTTAGGGTATTAGCGGGAAAGACAACAGTTTAGATCTGGTAAACAATAGCTAAGTGCAATGGTGGATGAATGGATGGATGGATGGCTAAGTAGAAAATCAGTCTAATGTAAGAGAAAGTTCTGGAAAATTACCTTAAAAGATATAAAATAATGTATGATGATGTATCCTCAAAAGAACAATTAACATAACTTTACATAAATAATTCCTCTTACAGACAACAACCTTAAATTTCCATACTTAAGTGCATTTAATTGGAAAGGAAACATTTGCCAGTAATTCAATTTCAGAGAATTCAAGCTGGGAAATATCCCATCAGCTCACATGGTTAGGCTGGGAGAAATTGTGCACCAGCATTGGATCAGAGCCTTTGGCATCCATGACTATACTGAGATTTAGGAACATTCATGAGCGATAGCCTGTTCAACTAGCAAAATTCAGAAAACTGTGTAAGAGCTATCTCAGCTATAGGTCCATATACTGCCTTTAAATCCCTTTTGGAAACTATTTTGAACAAGAGATTTTTTTTCTAATTAGACCCACCTAACATGGGCAATTCCTCTCTTCTGTGCCCTATAGTTGCATACAGATTCATATTGTACTGAATGATTTTATGTTTACAGCAAAGTTGCTTTGTTCTGACCTTACTCCATTTTGTGAATTCAACTTGACAAATAAAATGCCAACTTATATATGTAGAGCAGTTTTATGGTTATAATGTTATTTTTTCACATATGTCATCATCTTATTCTCACACAAGCTTTACCAGGCAACATTATTGTTCTCCACACCTGGGCTTTATGGGGACAGTTGTTCAGAGAGGTAAGGAAATGTACCCCAAGTATTTCAGCAAATGTGTCAGAGCTGAGGCCCAGCCTAGTTATTTTTTCTATTATACTGGGTCACTTTCATTGTGCTATCTCATTCTTATCAACCTCATACCCCATAATCAACGCATATCTTAATAAATGGAATATGGGGAAAAAATGTTCAAAATTTAATTACATTTTTCTAAATTAATTTTGATATTTGTCAGAGAACACTAGGAAGTAACTTACTTGAATAGATAACTTTTTTTAACCAAAATTTAAGTCCCTTAAGGTGTTCCCAGGACATAAATATTTCTATAATTTAACATGAGAAAAGTTTGCTGTCATCTAAATTCTGAGGACTCTTCATATAAAAGGTATGTTTTTTGGAAACTACTTCATTAACAACTGGAGTATATTATGTAGCAGAAAGAACTAAGTACTTTAACAGTTATTATAACATAGCATGATATAATTGTGAGCCAACTATTCCAGCCAGGGAAATTCTTATTTTATGTTAATTTTCTTGAAATATAAAAATGACAAGGTTTGATATCTACATTAAAAATCAAATAACTCAATTTCTCTTTGTTAATGTTGTTGCTATTCTAATAGTATTTTTTTTCTAAATTCTTATATTCAGGAGACTAAAGAAATGCATTGTTGTTATTACTGTATGAGTGGAAAAATCATTTAAAATGAAAAGCCCTGGCTCAGGTTCTGGCTATTGCATTTCNAAAAATCAAATAACTCAATTTCTCTTTGTTAATGTTGTTGCTATTCTAATAGTATTTTTTTTCTAAATTCTTATATTCAGGAGACTAAAGAAATGCATTGTTGTTATTACTGTATGAGTGGAAAAATCATTTAAAATGAAAAGCCCTGGCTCAGGTTCTGGCTATTGCATTTCCTATTTGTCCTTGGGCAGATATCATCACCTAACTGAGTTTCTGTTTCTGTTTTTTTGGAAGTTTCTAATATCACACAAAATTAATGAAAAGATTAATTAGTGGTTTTCGAATCGTGGGCCAGCTGCATCAATACTACCTGGGAAATAAATCGTTAGGTCCCACCCTAGACATACTGAGTCAGAAACTCTGGAGGTGAGGCCCAGCCACCTGTGTTTTACAAGCCCTCCAAGTGAATCTGATGCATACTAGCTCAGGAACAATTAGAAAATAGAAATATATGAGAAAACGCTTTGGAAAACTGGCCAAAATGTGAGTGGAAAATCAACAGAGTCAACTGTGTTCTGAATATTGCTACCTCACTCCTAAAAACCCTCATTCTAAACTTCTTAGGTTAGAATCCCTAATCCACAAAGAAGACTCTATGTGAAATCACTTGGAATTAATTTCCCACATCAATTGTCTGTGGGGCTTTTGTTGTCCTATAAGGAATACACCTGTAGTAGCACAGAACTCCCACAGGAAAAAAAAAATGCATATTTAGGTAAATACTGGCTAATGTACTATTTGGTTGGGCTAAACATTCATTTATTAGCATTTTTTTTTTTCTGTTTCATCTTTTGCTTTTGGCTACAGGGTTAAACAATATGTTTCATCACTGTGGAAAATAACTGCTGTGTCGGCAGCCTGCCATTTAACTCCTGGATTTTATGCTCAAGTGTGCTGTTATTAAAAGAAAAAAAAGAAATAAAAAAAATCTTGAATAGCTGAGCAGTAAGTATCCAGTGGAAAAATAGTCTGTTCTTATAAATGGTATGTTTATGTGATTATGTGCTTAAAAGAAACTTTAGTGAGCAATAACCAGGCAGCACAACTTTCTGACAATTATCTGTATTACTTTGTTAAAACCATTCCGACTCAATCTCACTTTAGGAATGCATTATATAGAGTTGTCCAGGAGAAATCTCCCCTGGATTATCTTCCTAAAGGGCTCGGACTGGTGATGAAGATGCACAGGAAGATTCCAGGCTAGGTGTTAGTATCCTTGGGCTAAACCAAGAGATGCCCACTTCTACACCAGCTCCAGCTGGCCTCAGGCATAATTGTGAAGATGCCAATGTCTCCAGCCTCTACTTTCTATAGCCACTTCTTCCCTTGATGGCACCTGTACCTCCAGGACTTTGCACTCATCCCTCACTCTCTTATCAAAAGCTATTTTCAGGAAAGAAGAGGGTTACCTATCTTGTTTGCTGCTAAGTCCCAGGGGGCTGCCAGCTACCAGGGGTATATTTTTTCCATTTCAATTAATCAGAGCCTTAAACTACAGTAGTGATTCCCAATGTGTGATTCCCAGAGCACCAGCATCACCTTGGAACTTGGTGGGAATGAAAATTCTTGGGTCCTACCCCAGACCTACTCGAATCAGAAATTCTGGGGGTGGAGCCACCAACCTATACACACTAAAGTTTGAGAAACCTATTCTAATTAGGGGTGTTCCAGGCATCAGCTGTCCTATATTCTTTAAAACAGAGATGTCTTTCTAATACCTCTGAAATCATATTCCCTCTGTTACCTTTTATGAGGCTGTTTGGGCCTGGTACACTTTCTCAAATAAGTCTACCCAGTGAGGAAGAAATAGCGGAATTGCCTCAAGTAAAAGAAGATAGAGACATTAAGTTTCTCCAATAGATAATAGCCCTCTATAGATTACTAGAATCCACCTTTTAATCTTTAGTTTGAAGATTTGATCTTCTTAGTTTATTAACACTGCCTGTGAAGAGACAAAATTTAATACAGAAAATTGAAAATACAGTGAAAAAATGAAGGGCACATTAGTTGGGGGAGGGGAACAGCACGATTGCTGTTCTTAAAGAAGATACAGAATACATTTAATGACCATGAGCGTGTTAGTCAAAGAGTCGCCCCCAATGGTTACTTACTTTTAATTTTGTTATGATCAAGGTGAAGGTGCTGCAGATAAGCGCTGATTCGGGGAAACTTTGTGAGATGATTGTGAGACAGTTGAAGATCTAGAATTGATGATACGTTAAAACCACTTGATGGCAGACCTGCATCTGATATTTTATTGTGGTTTAGTCTCAGGAAGGCCACTTTAGGAATCACATTAAAGTAATTTTCTGGTATCACTTCAATGGAATTGTTGTCTAAAAACAGTTGCATTGTATTGGCTGGTAATCTCGGTGGCATATTCCTTAATGCATTCTTGGCCATGTTTAGCTGCATGAGGTTCTTGAGTCCCTTAAAGGTGTCTCTTTGAAAGGCATTGTCTAATAGTTTGTTGTGCTGTAGATCAAGAAGAGTCAGGTTCTCCAGATTGCTGAAGGTCCCTTGAGGAATTCTGGACACTTTGTTTCTAGCTAATTGTAATTGCTCTAAACTTCTTGGCAATGGAGAAGGTACCTCATCTAGCTCATTATCTTCCAGAAATAAGAAAAGTAGCTTCTTCAGCTGGCTTAGGGCTCCTTTTTCAATTCCATAGTTAGTTATTTTGTTTTTGTTTAGATTTATCCATCTCAGCTGGGTGGCATTCTCAAATGGTTTCTCAGGAATAGTTTCTATCAGGTTGTTTTCAAGATAAAGATACCAGATCCTTGAAGGAATAGCGGGAATTTCTGTGAGACCTCGATTTTCACAGTATAAAGCAGTAGGGAAACTGGGGGGACAGTAACATTCCCTAGGACAATCGAAGTCAAGCATAGTCCATTGTTCTGGTTCATATACCTCATAGACCTGTCTCACACTTCGAGTCCATACAGTATCTGTTATGAATAACACCCAGATAATAAAACAGATTGTGGTTGCCATTATAGTACCTATAGAATAAGGGACAAGACTGTTAGATATTTAAGATCTTGACCTTTAGATAGCTGTTGTATGCATCAAAATGATAAGTAAACATTGCTTCTTCAGGGAAGAGGTGAAGGCATATAAACATTGCATATATAGGTATCAATTAATACACATTTATTCAGTAGGCACCATATGCAAAGCATTTTGCAAAAATTGAAATGAATTCACCAAATTGTAGCTTTCTGGTTTCAACCCAATCATAATAAAAATTGAGAAATAGAAAGCAAATTTTAGCAGCTCTAAGTGCTTTTCCATTTCAAGCTATTTAATTCAAGCAACTTAACTGAAACCAGCAGTTGAATATGAGCACAAAAAAGTGATCTTTTAATATCTCAAATTGAGAGTCTGTATTGTTTCTGAAAGGTAGACATATGCTTTTACTTTTACTCATATGAGAGGAGAACATCTGGATGAGATTTCCAAGGCTCTTTGGTCCTTGAACCAAAGAAATGAAGAGATCAAAGAATATTTTAGCAGTTTAATGTGAAGGAAGGTTCCAGGATCTGAGGAAAGGTGTATGATTAATCTTTTGTTCTGTTGCTCAGCTTCTCAGGTAAGTTTTATTTTGGTGGGATAAAGCCTTCTATAATCAAAAGTACAGAATCAACTTGTTCAGCCAAAAAAATGAATAATTTTGTATTTGCCAGAGAGAGAGAGTATTATTATGTAGAATTGAATGCATTATTTATGTATTATTATGGTTAATAAAGAATAGGTTACTACTTACTGATATTTGATATGCTTAAAACACACAAACCATCTCTGCTAAATACCATCAAAGATTATAGGTATAAAGAACTATTTTAACAGGAAATATACACATATACATGTATTATATATTTTAAACATACATTTATAGCATATATGTTACACACACACACACTCACACATGTGCACATATAAACAGTAATATTCTGACCAATGTACATTTAATTAAACCACTTGATAATAAGGACAGAATAAATTTCACTGATTCCTTAAGAAAAGATAAAATCAGCTTCATTTATGAAATGCCGATCTTTCAATTTTGACATTAAATTGCAGAAAACTACAAGTGCAGAGCTGCTTCCCCAAGCTGTCAAATTTCCTGGGATTTGCAGAATGCTACTCTGGCCATCTTCCAGCAGAGACACGTTCTTTTTTTTTTTTTTGAATAGAGATTTGTTTTAGTCATTCCAGTTGTAACCCTGCATCTGATGAACCAGAACTTTGAATTCTTAACTTTAAGAGTTTTTAAAAGTGCAAAATAGTTTTACCTTGCCTTCCAGGAATATATCGTTGAGTCCTGTGTCTGGGTCTGAAGTTTGCTAAAAATCAGTTAAGAGAAAAAAAAAAAAAACTTAACAAAAACAATTTGTTTTTCTTTTATGCTGTCAAGCCTCCTGTGAGAAAAAGTAAAACCTACTCTGACCGGTCACCATGAATACCTTTTGATCTATTGTTTCCACTCTGACGGGGTTTCAGAAGACAGCTTACCTCAGCCTTCTTGGATCTTCTTCTTCCTTTTCTATTGGTTACTGCTTGTTGTTGGTCACAGTAATGGATTGACCCAGGCTCCTCTGTCGTGTTTTTATGAGTCCTCTGTAATATACATGCACCAGTGGCTCCAACTTTAACCCCTCCAACAACTGCAGCACCTCAGTACCTAGGCAGCCAAACAAAGGAAATTCTTACTTTAATCTCAGGAACCCATAACAAAAATTCAGGGCAATTTTCACTCCTAATTCAGAGCTTCAAAGATGCTGTAATGTACTGATGTCTAGATCTGATCTACCAGCAGGCAACTGAAGACAGTTTTAATTTCAGGAAAAAGTTTAAAGTATTTTTATCTAGATGATTTTTTTTTTAATTGAATACAAGGGAATAAAGGCCAATGTCCTTTGTTTATGTGGACATGTTTTATTCATTTCTGATATAAAACAGATGCTGGAATGTGTTTGATTAAGGAAAAAAGAGATAGAAAAATATATTTGAAAAATTTTAAAATGGTATCTGAGAAACTATACATGATTTTGGTACTAAACATGGTATTATGCTTTGTGTTGTAGAAATAATTTTTTGTATCTTCACTTTCCACTCTATTTCTTTTATAATTTATTCCAAGTAAATGGGATTTTTTTTTTACTTATTATAATATCACACATGTTTTGCATTTAGTTCCTTACAAGACATTCTATTACACTGCTATTTTTTTTTTCTTAAACACATCTAAGAGTGTCTTCCATGTCTTATATTTGAGAAAAACATTGCTATGCCTCTTGAGGAAAGACACAAACAAAAAATATCTTGTTTTCAGACTTTGTTCTGTGGATTTCTTTTAATGCTTTTGTTTTTCAAAACCTACTTCATTCTGGGATCAATAAGTTTAGTTTATGTAACTCACACAACACTGCTCACAAGAGTATTATCAAAGATAGAGTACACTGAAGAGGAGAGAATGCTGGATTCAAAGGACTTCTGCTGAACTCTCTCTTTCCTCCTTCCTAACCATTAGTAGGTCAGTTAATGCTCAGTTTTGTCATCTACAAAATAGCAATGGACTACCTCATAGAGTTAGCCCTAGCTTGTCATAAGTGATTATTGAAACATTAGCCTTTCCTTAGCATTAGCCTGAGACTCTCAACTAAAAAACGTTGAGTGGCTTTACAGAATATGATCTGCTTCAGACATGATCTCTCAGTAGCCCATAGGTACACTCATATCATATTTTTAGAAAGCAACAAAGTGTTATCTGCTTTCTCATAACAATTATCTCCTCTCTCTACTGCATTCTTTTCCTTTTCTAGTTCTCTCTTCTTTATCCAAACCCTCAGGATTTAAACAACAGATGATCTTCAAATCTGTACAGCCCCCTCCAGCTAGTATCTTATCTCTCAGTTCTGTTTCTTAGTCAAACTGAGTTGTCCTGTCTTAATCTGATTACACAACTGTCAGCACCACGCTCAGCCAGTGAGCGAACCGGCCATCCCTATATGGGATCCGAACCCGGGGCCTTGGTGTTATCAGCACCGCACTCTCCCGAGTGAGCCACGGGCCGGCCCTACACAACTGTTGCTACATGTTCATTGCAGGAAAATTAGAGAAGTGTATTGGCGACCAACTACCTATTTCCTGTTCACCTTCCTACTCATGATCCATCCACCAAAATATGAATTCTGATTCTGCTTCCATAAAATTGCTCTGACGACAATCAGCAAAGGTCTTCATATTTACTCATCGATTGAAGTCTTTTAGTGTCTAGCTTACTTCACCTGTGAACTTTGACAGTTATGACCCCCCCTTATTAAATGTTCCTCTTAGTTTTTCTGACATGATTCTATCCCACTTTTTCCTCCCCCTTTCTGGTTACTTCTCTCTGTCTATAATCTGAAGCTCTCTGTTCACTCTTTCTAAATTTTTTTAAGTTTAATTTTAAATTTTTTATTAACACATTGTAATTATGCATATTTGTGAGGAACAGTCTGATGTTTCCATATACACACACACACACACACACACACACACACACACACATATATATATATATATATATATATATTATTTTATAATGATCAAATCAGGGTATTTAGCATATCCATCACCTTTTCATTTATCATTTTTTTTAAAAAAAATGTTTCTAGAACTAAGAGTTCTTTGAGATCCTGTCCTCTATTCTGTGTTCTTCTTGCTCTGTGCACACTTTCTGCACGATGCCATGGTTTCAATCATCCTCTCTATTATGACAACTCCCAAATTTATGTCTCCAACCCAGCCTCTGGAACAAGACCTGCACTCCAATGTCTGTGTGTATATCTGCTTTCTAGACATCTCCTGTTGCATGTTTCAAGGGCCTGTATCTAACAAGAAATTCACT
>NW_007728495.1:244917-247046 GCF_000696425.1 Galeopterus variegatus
CTGCTTTCTAGACATCTCCTGTTGCATGTTTCAAGGGCCTGTATCTAACAAGAAATTCACTGCTTCCCTTTACTTCTAACTGATCTTGTCATTTTGACTTTTGAGCAACAGTGTCTTAATACTCAGTCTCCCAAACCAGAATCTGGAAATCATTCTTGACTCTTCTCTCTCATTTTATGTGCGTATGATAACAATCCCATTTTAAGAACCCTGGAAGATATGGTATAAATAAAAATGACCATCTTCAATGCTTGTCAGATTTGGATATCATTGTTTCCAGACTGAAAACACAGAATATTTTCCACTGGTAGGAAAATTTCTGTCTATCTGTCCTTTGATTGTTCTCATAACAATCCAATTTACTTTCCTTTGATTACTGATTCCTGGAGGATGGGAACTTTAACACTTCTCTGGAACTTCTTAAGTGGAAGTTGAATAATTTAAATCAAGAAGATAGTGAGAATGTCTGAGTCACGTTAGCTGTTAAAAGAATTAATGAAAGACTATGTCCACTCTTATCTGACTCTGTGAAGAGAGAGAAAGGAAGCCTAAGGTGTAATGATGTGGCTTTGACATTGTATCTCTAGTGATAGATTGATACTTTAAAAGCCTATGGGGTTTACACATAAATATTTACTGAATGAAAAAATAAGCAAATAAACACATAAGGCACAGGTATCACTTTAATAACTATGGGTTTTTGATCAGCGTAACTGTGTAAGTGGAAACAGTGGAGAGACTTAGATATATGGCTAAAAATAAGGTGAGTTAGAGCTTTGCTTTTGCAACTTATGAGTTGTTTGACTTCACATAAACTGTTTAACCATTATGAGCCTAACTCTACCCATAATGCACCTGCCCTGACTAATATGCAGGGTTGTTTGAAGATCAAANGCCTAACTCTACCCATAATGCACCTGCCCTGACTAATATGCAGGGTTGTTTGAAGATCAAAGAAGATAATGAGGGTAAACATATTGGATAAGTGTAGGCAAATTTTATAGTGAAAAAGTTAGAGCTCAAGAATTTACAAATTATTGATTCTAGCTCACTGTCCTTTACATATGAGGAAATGAGGCCAGAAATTTCTTTCCTCAGAGAGTGTGACAGTCAATGTTTCTGTCTACCTGAGAGAAGTCCTTCCAGAAACCCGAGAGGGGGTGAAGTTGTTGCTGTTATGCTGTTGTTGTTCTTTTAACCTGTTCTCCTTTCAGCATTCTTTGTTTTGTATTTGCTTATGTTGCTTTTAGTTCTTCCTATTTAAAGGGAGGGTATTTTGCTAAACTATCTTACACTGAGAAATTCAGTTCATTACATTGCTGAAGATCAATGACATTTTAAAAGAGAAGGCAATGCGTGGGTGAATAAAAGACCTGAAACTCCAGTAGCACATCAGTTCTGCTGGTGCATGTGTCTGGCCCATCTATGTAAGTGATTGTGGGTTGGGCTACTTAAGTTCTCCCAAGAGCTTTGTTAATGTATAATGGAATTTTTTCCAAAAGAAATGATTTCCTCTTAATAGATCAATTTCATCTTTGTTTGACTAAGCTCTGTTAAATAATTTTCTTAAAAAAAGAATCCACTAAAATACATAGTTAATATACATAAAATTATATGTATAATTTAAAATTTTTGTAAAAGTAAAACATTTAAAATACTGTAACAATACATTTAAAAGGTCAAAATTACCACAAAACTGATCATGAAAGTATCAATTACTCACTCCATCCATTTCAGCATAAGTTCCACTCCCAGGAGACCATTATATTCAACTATTTTATGGATTTCTTTTAGTATTTAAAATTTCTGCTTATATCCTTTTCATTTGATTTATCAATTTTAAACATAAATAATTTTTTATTAGATAAGGATTTAGAAGAATACTTGTTCAGTCTCATTCCTTACCTCACCTACAACTATGATTCCCTTTTAATAACTCCTAATGTGTGTATGTCACAAACTTTGATTAAATAAATACTTAGTGCATACATTATTATGCAATATAAATACTGTTTTCTATTAAAACAGATGTGTGAAATTATTATAGTTCTTTTATTGCAGCACATTTTTGCTATAACTACATATAATACATTATATACATATGCAAATGTTTAAAATATATATATATA
>NW_007728495.1:247688-255107 GCF_000696425.1 Galeopterus variegatus
ATATATATATATACATATGCAAATGTTTTATAACCACATATAATACGTTATATGTACATATACAAAAGTTTTGCTAATACTTTCCAAAATCTCAAATAGAATTGAAAAACCATTTTTGAAAAATTGTTTCCACCCAGTGCGTAGAGGCAAGATGGTATGGTGGTTAAAAGCAAGACCTACTTGTGTTCGAATACACCTGTGTTATTGGTTAGCTGTGAGACCTTGAGCAATTATTTCTCTGCCTTATTCTCCTCATTTGTAAACTAAAAATAATAACAATGATAATAATAATAAAATAATAATAATACCCAACTCATAGAGTAGTTGTAAAGATTCAATTAGTTAATATTTTAAAAACACTTAGAGCATTATAAAAGTGTTGAGAGAAAATCAGAACTTAGTAGGCTCACTTTTCCTCCTGGGAGATATTTTCCATGAAATGCCATATCCTTCTACTTCATTGTAGTTTGCTTGCTATTGCAAGCCAACCTAAGTTAATTTGGCAGTTCACAATTATTAAGGGTTTTATGGGACATTTGAGTTGCCTCATGGTTAACAAAGGCTATAGGAATCTCTCCTTACAACCTACATTGGAGATGTTAAACATGATGTTCGTAAGTACAACTCAGTTAAATCTCACATAACACAGACATTTGCTTGCAACAGGTATTAAATGAATTCATGTAGTAGGTCTTCATTATAAGGGTTCTTCCCATATTAGCTAAGCATACCTAAGGTGTAGATTAAACTAACATAAAAATAAATTATATTGTCTTTCTGAAGTACTAGCTTTGAAAATAAATTTATGGTTAATACAACCCCTGCTTTCTGGGAATGTGAGATTGTTGTGGACCTGGGCTTCCCTTCACCTGTCTCCTGGGTTAGATCCCTTGTTACTTCTTTCATCTTGGGTCCTTCTCTTTCTTGATTACCTCCACAGTGTTGGTGGAGCATATCCTCTGATTACTTCTGTTACCTGGGATAATTTTGTTTTGAGAACTCACATCTGTAAAAATGTATTTATTCAGCCCCCCCCCACCCCCACACACTTACTTATGTTTTGACTGGGTAGAACTCTAACTTGAAATAAAGTTCCTCCAAGATTTTAAAAATACTTAAAGAAGCCATTGTCTCGTAACTTCTGGAGTTGGGATCGAAAATGTTGGTAAAATTATGATTTTCAATCTTCAGAATGTGACTTTTTTCCCTCTCTGAAAACTCTTAAAATTTTCTTTTTATCTTCAGTTTCCAAAAGTTTAAAACAGTCTACCTTGAGAGGGTGTATTTCACTTGCCACTGTATTCAAGGAGTCCTTAGAACCTGGAAGTTCATGTCTATAGAGTTCATCAATTTTTTTTCTATTCTCTTGTTTTGTAAGTCTTAGATAGTGAACATCCTGGTGAGATTGTCTAATTCTCTTATCTCATCTTTTCTAATTTCTTTCTCGAAAATTAGTGCTTTTTTATAGACTTTCTTAATTTTATCTTTTGACCTTTAATTTTTCTGTATCATATGTTATATATTTACTCTGGGAACTTGTTTTCTGATTGTTCTTTTCTAAAAGCATTCTTTGGTTTCATATAAATACTGTCTTATCTCACTCAGGATATTATCTATACGATTTTAGAGTGGTGAGAGTTTTTTCTTCTGCCTGAAATAACTGTATTTCCTTTTTTTTTTTATTGGTTTGATTTGACCTCTAGAGATCATTTATGTTGGAATCTTTCCTCATATTTCTGGTGCTGCTTTGATAAACATTAGCATATAAAAAGAAATACCTTATTAGAAGATCTATGAGAATTTATAGCACTCATCAGCTTCACTCTAGAATGACCAGGTATGAACTTTGCTATTTCTCCGGACAGAACCAACCTGCAATTCAGTATCTATATGTCTTTTTCTCTGTGACCATTCAATTTCTCCAGAAAAGAATGTTCTCTCCCTCTCTCTTCCTCTATCTGTCTCTCTCTTTTTTTGTGTGCATTTATATATGTATGTGTATATTTATACATGTTTGTATAAATACCTACGTAAACATACATGCACACATATACACGTGTGTGTATATACTTGGTATATTTTGACAAAGTCAATACTTGCTTTCTTAGTGCACTTTTCATAAATTTCATTTTTGTTAATGCTGTTAACATGAATTTTTTCTGTTATTGTGAATAAACAGAAAATAACCTTCTATTCATAGCTTAACCTTTGTGTCCAAAGCATCCTAAAGCTATGCTGATTCCAAAAGTGATATTGAATTAGTGTAAACCCTGTCACTTAAGCTACTTATATTTTGATTCAACTTTGATATTAATTACTCTCTCTGGTGCCAGTTGCTCTAGGACTTTCATACAGAGTGTCTTTCATCACCCAATTAAACAAAAATAAAAACAGCCTTGTGATTCTTGGGAGATCTCTGTTACCAGCTATCTAGAACCACTCTGCTCTAGGATCATTTTCTTCTTAAGTCCTCTTCATTTCTACCATGTTAGCCTTAGCAAATTGGCCTTCAGGGGTTACTAGGATAACAGGAGCTGAGCAGCTTGGAAGCCAATTAGTTTAAAGCTCATCTCTCACACACTTCAGAAGTGGTCCCTTACGATATGCTGTTTCATCAGAATGCTGAGAAAATCATACTAGACTCGTAATGTCTCCAAAAATCTTGAGAAGAGTCTATTGAATCCTAAATGTATTCTTCTCATTCTTAGCCTCTTATGAACCTGCCCTTCCAGGTCACTGCATATCGGAAATATATTGTTACAGCAGTCTCTGTCAATTAGTTCCTGCATATAATGTAATGTTAACTATAGTTTGATTGTATTTATAATCTTCTCAGCCATCTAGTCAATGAGAAAGTCTTCATGAGGTCATAGTGTGATTTAACAGAAGGGTAGCAACACCACAGTTCTGGACCTATTTGGATCCACTCCCATTTATATCACATACTTGCTGAATCAGCATTGCTGGGCAATTCAGATCAGGATAGATAGATCGGATAATACCGAGTGTATGGGCAGCCAACTTCAATTTTTTGTTCAGCCTCCCATAGGGTCCAGTTTCTCAAAAAGATAATTATGTACTACAGATAGCACACCCTTATTTTGAAAAGCTAGAGGTTTAAGTCCCCTATTAAGGCTTACCATTGGCTGCATATGGTGGCCATACACTAATCTGCCATACACTCCAAACATCAATTAATCGGATGAGTAATAAGTAGTGGGATCACTATGACCTCACTCTCTGGAGAGCCTTTTCTTGCCACGAGAAAACTCAAAGCTTATAGTTTCTCAGTGGTGGACTCAGATGTAATAATATATGACCTCCAGAATTCAAGGAGACTATCCATGTTCCTAGTGGTAATGGGTACAGTATTTATCAATATGTATTCACTTTAGAGAGATATTCCAACCTTTCCTTAAGCCCCAAAACCCCTATATAAATTAATGACTCATCAGTCCTATGGTCTTCCACTATATTTATCTCCCGTATTCTTGTATACAAATGTCACATCAAAGTAACTAACTAATAAAATTTGCCTTCTAGATTGCATCACATAACATCCTGTGAGACGATGTTTCTGCAGACTAAAATGTGACCCCAAATCAAGAAGTTAACACAATTCAGAAATAATATGGCAAAAATATATTGCTGTTATTGTCTGGTGAAAAAAAGCAGACTGCTCCATTTTGTTTATTGGAATAGAAGAAAAAGACACTATTCAGATCATTTCCTTCATACAAGTCACGAAGAGCTGTCATGATTTGGACCACATAAGGAGCAGCAGGTGCAATAGGAGTTGCCATCTAATTAAACATTGGAAAATCCATTTTTATTCTCTAAGACTATTCATCCACTGCACTGATAAACACTAGATTTAAATGGTAATCTTCCATCATTAACCTCACACTTTTTAAAAAAATTATACATACATGTGGGGTGCAATGTAGATTTTCAATAATTATGTACAATGTGTAGTGGTTCTATCAGTATAGTTAGCTTATTCATCATTACAATACACAATCATTCTTTGTGTCCATTGACCAATTCCTCATTAGCCTGCCTTCCTGTCCCCCTCCCCTGCCCTTTTCCACCTCTAGTTCTCTAAAAGTTCAACATGTTACTGTGATTGTTGTTTCTTTCTTTCTCTCTGTCTCTCTTTACTGTTCATTTGTTTATTTACGGATTCAGCTCCCAGTTATGAGTGAGAAGATGTGGTATTTCTCTTTCTGTACCTGGCCCATTTCACTTAGAATAATTTTCTCCAGGCTTATCCACATTGCTATTGGGGGATATATCCAGAGGATTGGAAAATATCAGGTTGAAGGGATACCTGCACCCCCATGTTTATTGCAGTTCTATTTACAATAGCTAGGTGATGGAACCAACCTAAATGTCCATTGATGGATGACTGGATAAGGAAATTGTGGTATATCTACACAATGGAATACTACTCAGCCATAAAAAAGGATGAAATTCAACCCTGCAATTTAAAGTCTCTAAATATGACACTGATATTTCTGATTCTTTTATTGAAGTAATATTATTATTAACTTAATATTTTTGTATGAGTGGGAGCTCTACAATTTTTAACTTTGTCTTTTAAACAGAATAGCCCTTCTATCATGGATTACAGAGCCAACATAAGAAATCTATTGCTTTTCAAGGTCATCTATTTCAGCTATACATACAAGAACTTGGGACATAAATATGGGAAGGGTATGAGCTAGAATAAGATAAATCCTTCACTTGTCGTCTTAGCACCAAACAAAACAAAACAAAACAAAAAACCCACTAGTGGACTGCAGAAGTGACCAATGTCCTCGGGAATTGGTATTGTTTCAAAGCTCTGTTTTCTTCCTCAGTTCCTCAGGGCATGGTTACTTTGGTATTAACCCCTGATTCTTTTAGGGGAAAACAAGGTAAGAAAAAATTAGCACACACTTGTGGTATCATTGCAAAGTACTTATCTAAGACAAGTGGCATTATATTTCATTCTGGTAATTCTAGATTTATGATTTGATTGAGGTTTAAAATTTTAGTAAAGGGAAGAAATTCTGCCTCATATATCATAAAGGCTCACTTTGAGGCTCAATTTGGGGATCTGATGATACCATTTGATTTTACAAGTCAAATAGTACCATGGAAGGCTTCACATCTCTTCCATTCCCAGAAGTCTAATTTTTAACTGTCCATTATTAAGTTCTCTTTGGGTCAGATGATTCTGACTTTTGCTGATCCTGATACCTGTTAATGAAGAATATATTTATTTTAATCATTGGCAGTTAAATGACACTACTTGTTCTCTTCTACTCCAGATTCGTCCTTTCTCATTAAAATCAGAGAATCAATTTTCATTGCTCTGCCTTCCAACATTGCTATTGTCTGAATGCTTTTTCTTTTTTTTAAAAAAAGGGGGAGGGAGCATATATGGAGTGTGCTAGCATTTATAAAGCAAATGTATTTCACAGGGCCTTGCTTCCAAAGCCTGTAGTTTCAGGTATAGACTAACTTTTTAAAATTACATATAGATATGTTAAGCTTGTGATGGACAAAAAAACTTTCCCCATGCTAAAGTCTCTTTTGTAGATAAAGAATTGTAACACAGCAAAATTGTTGGCTCCAAGGGCGCATGTCCTTGGTGCAGCTAAACCTAATGACTGTTGCCATGCCAATTATCTTACTGTTTTTTTTGTAACCACCTATGTTCCTTTTCTGTAACTTGCCTACCTAAAGAATAAATACAGAGAGAAGACCGGAGTTCAGTGGTGTTATTTTTCCAAGGAGGAATGTCTCTCTCTTGAGGTTTCCTGGAAATTAACCTCTTCAGGGCTTCTCATTGCTCAGAAGAAATGGGTTTTAAGTAATCATTTGCATCTCCATCACCCTGTGAGAGAGATGACAATAAACCAGTTTTGTTTGTTCATTTGGCATAGGAATCTTCTTCACAATTTGTCCCTTGCTCACCCGTTCAGGACTCCCTCTCCACCATGTATCGACATCCTTTCCAGATTTTTTGAAATTTTCTGAATTTACTGTTATATCCTCAGCTCCAAGCCTTGCTGACAATTCTTCTACCAGAAGTCCTTTTACCACCGTCTGTTTACAGGGCACATACTCAAATACAGCAACAGTTTCTCCATGAAGGTTCCCAATGTTTCCTGTTTCCCAGTTACAGAAATCAGTTCATGCTCCTTTCAGAAACCACGGTACCTGATACAGATTTAAATAATGCCAACTAAAACAATTTGTGGTTCTGTCCATATGTCTCTTCTAGATTTCAGTCTCCTTGAAGTCAGGCAAAATTTTCTTTTTCTTCCAAAGACTAGCACTATGCTGATGTATGATAGGTACTTGTGTGATGAAGAAGAGGAATTAAATTTGATTAATATCTCTTATAGCTCTATTTGTCAACCTTTACCACCCTAACAAAATAATTAAACTGATTATTCACTTGAATTTTAAGTAGTTAATTCCTAACTCCTTTCCCCATGGTGAAAATTGGTTATGAAAACAATAAAATTATTTGATAGTATTAACAATTAGCACATTTATCCTTTATTCCATTTAGAATTTTTAGTCCTATTGATTATAACTACTCTCCGGAACTGAACGGTCCAACTAAGTTCTTTATGCATTGGTTCTTGTCTCCTTTCTTTCTTTTATTTCCTTTTGTTTGGAGAGAGGCTGAGTAAATCTACTTCTTAAAACTTTTAGGATATAAGTCACCTCTGAATAGGGACTTTTTGTATTTTCCTCAATAATTTTAATATATATTTAAAATAAGATAGATTATCACTGCAGGTTAAGACTTTTTAAAAAGGACAGCTAAAGATATTTGGTATGTAATTAAATACTTCACACTCACTTCAACAGTACACAGAATTTCAGTGGGAGCTGGAGTATAAAGGCTAGGCAGGGCTCCAGAGACAGATGCCTCACTAGCTTGAGACCTTGCAAGATTCACCTAATCTTGGTTAATAAAATAAGGGCAATGATGACACTTAGCTCATTGGGTTGTTTTGAAAACTAGGCGTGACTCAATATTTAAAACATTTAGGAAACAGCATTCATTAAAGGTTAGCTTTTACTATCACTAGTATCAGAAGGAATAAGAGAGGCAGAATGCTAGAAAAAAAAAATTTCTAATTGGAGGTAAAATGAAAAGTTGCTTCATGAAATGTCCCTCAAAGCACACCTTAATAAAGTCAAAAACCTAGCATTCTTTTTCTTTATCTAACCAGACCTCAAGTAGAGATGATTGTATTAATTGTCCATGCAAGGTGTCTCTCATGTTTTATTGACAATTTGCAATTTTTTTACCATTCCCTATTCTTGTGTCTCTTCTCATGTATAATTTCTTTAACATAATTAACATGCACCTTTTTGTTTGTATATGTTTCTACAAAATTTATTTTTTTT
>NW_007728495.1:255247-256575 GCF_000696425.1 Galeopterus variegatus
TTTTTTTTGTTTGAGTACATTTTTAATATTTGTAGATGTTGTTGGTTATATCTTATTGTTTCTTCTTTTTTTCAATCAGAAATTTATTTTATGATTCAGCCCGGCAATGTGTACATCTGGACCATGACTTTTTAAGAAGAACATGATTTTTCTTTGGGATATATTCCTTGAGAAACAGCTAGGATATTGTATAATAATTTTCTGCTTTTCATTTTCTTCTTGGAATAGTTATTCGTGCTCCTGGTTAGATAGCATATCCATATTTTCCATATTCATAATATTGAATAAGACATTATTTCTTTTTCTATTAAAGGGATACCATTTTTAATTAAGGCATTAAGAAAAAAGCTAAGAAACCAGAAAAAAAAAATATTTGGTGCTATTATATAGCCACAATCGCGAAAGATGCTGAAAAAGTGTAACACAAACCTACTTTTCTTGTGTGTAATTCTTGAATAAAACCCAAGTTATGTGTTTGTTATTATGTGTTTGGTGCCAGTATACAGTAATAGAGATTCCAGAAACCACTGTGAATTTCATTTATTGAGTCCAAAGAAATAAACTGCTTTGATGGTAGTACAGCCATACTCTCTTCACCCTCTCTCTGCTAAATTACAGAAGCAGAAACAAAGTAATTGCAATTGTATTGTGAATGCCTCGTCTGATGCCTTTTGTTCTTTATCCGTTTTTTAAAGACATTTGCTAGTAATATGAAGAAAAAGTAATCAACTACTTTTATGCATTGAAATTATCTCATCACTGATTTTCACCTCTTTTAGTATGAAACTAGTTTCTATAATTGTGTGTATTATATAATTTAGTTTTTCTTCCTCGTGAAAATACAAGTGAGTTAGTATGTAAATAAACAAAGAAAAAAACCCCAGGAAATAGAACCTGTGTGATTCAGGGCTTCAAAATAATAATAACAATAATAACAATAATAATTAATAATTAATTAATTTAATAATAATAATTAATAATTAATAATTTCACTATGAAGTACCTACCTGTGTTCAATGCTTCAGAAAGTTCAAGGAGGAAAATGATTTTGAAATGCCCATTGTCTTGGTCACTAACTTTGCTCATAAGTAGTTTAGAATCTGTTAATAATAACTGATGGACTTAATGTAAGTTGTTAATTGGCAAAGAAAACAACATGAAGGATTATGGTAAAATAAATAGAAAGAAATTTGGGAGAAAGTTTTTTATTATGTGGACACTGGAGTATGTTTTTAAGCAGAGAAATTTCACAATATTTCAATTCTAGATCAATATCAACTTAAATCAGCAAACATTTCCAATAGCCTTGATATGAATTACTAAGTGCT
>NW_007728495.1:257373-257853 GCF_000696425.1 Galeopterus variegatus
TATGAAGATTCCATAAAATGATATTTATCATAATTTTAACTATATCTATTGATTCTGAATATCTTATTTCTAGAATCCTTAACATTTCAGTCTTTGTGTATTGTGTGTGTGAGATTGCTATTACTAAAAATGGATTTACTTTAATGAAATAAAAGGGAAAGACCAATATCAAATTAAAATTTTGTACAAACTTATACTCTTCAGTTCTGCCTGGAGACCATGATCATCTGGGTCAAATGAGATAGCACAGTGTCAAGTGACTGTCTGAGGCCCTTTGAAATAGACTTAGCACGTTGAAATCAACCTTAACACTTTGACAAAAGGACCACTGGACAGTGAGATTAGAAAAGATATTTTTCTTTACTTCTATCAACTATAAGATAGTTCCTTCATATCTAGCTGAAATTTTGTAGTGAACTCAAACATTTTGTTTATAAAGAGCACTGTATTCAAACTGACACAATTGTTATTTTCACCTTT
>NW_007728495.1:258032-261882 GCF_000696425.1 Galeopterus variegatus
CAAACATTTTGTTTATAAAGAGCACTGTATTCAAACTGACACAATTGTTATTTTCACCTTTGTATATTTTCCATTATAGTCAAACTTATTCTTACATCTGCTTGGAATTTGACTAAAGAGAATTAAGTTATAGAAGAAAAAAAAGACAGGAGGAAAATTGAACAAGAATACACATTTTATAGAAAAGAATTCTTGTAAAGTAAAGCAAAGCTGTTGGAATCTAAAGTGCCTTGGCCAGGAGTACATGCCACTAAGTACTTTTTTCCCCTATGTAAAAAATTACAGATTTTATTTGAAGTATTGGAAATTTATTTTTCAAAAACTGACCACATAATCTATTATACATTTCACAAATTTCTCTCAAGCCAGCAACTTAATTCTAAATAATATTTTCAGCCAAAGAACAATAAATATTTTCACTGTTAAACTCATTTTCAACTGCTGAAAAACCCTTTAACCTGTTGGCTTTCTAAGTTGAAAACTCACTCCCTACACTAATTTCTAGGATTTCAGCTCAAC
Source organism: Galeopterus variegatus (assembly GCF_000696425.1). Classification (NCBI taxonomy): domain Eukaryota; kingdom Metazoa; phylum Chordata; class Mammalia; order Dermoptera; family Cynocephalidae; genus Galeopterus; species Galeopterus variegatus. The sequence continues at coordinate 258,552 of NW_007728495.1, forward strand.
TCCATAAATTTTATGCAAGAACATGTGAATTCTTTGGCTTTTTAAGTCCTTTCATGGCCAACTAATTGCATGAATTTTAACGTATTCACTCTATAAATGTTGCGGAGAGTGCCAGAAAGCAATTTTACACATACCCCTTACCCTTTTCTAAATTCTTACAAGAACAATAACTTAAACTCAGATTTTAAAAACAATATCTTCTATAAATAATCCAAAAAAATGATGAAAAAGGAACTGATTTTAAAATAAAGATTCCTTCTAGAATCTTTTAATATCCTTTCAATATTCTTTTTTAGAGTATTTTTAAAATTTAGAATCATCCAGGGAGCTTGTTAAAATTTCATTTTACTAAGCCCTAATTTCAGTGGTCCTGATTTAGTAGGTTTGAAAGGGAGCCCAAGAATCAGCACGTATGTAATTGCTCCAAGGTGATGCTGATTCACATTGACCAAGCATAGCACTCTGAACAAATCTACCCTATTTTTTTTTTTTTAATTAAATTGTGATTCCTGATCTCAACCATTTTATTTTCCCTTGCACTTCTAGGGAGAGCAGAACTCAGGACATGAGCATTCAAAGCTGTTTGTTCTGCTTGATTATAATCTGTTAGTAAGGAGCTACTTGAGCCTGAAGTGGAGGGAAGGGCATAGAATTTCACTCTGTCACTTCTGAAATATAGCCTGTTGTCCTTCAAACTTTGGAAATTTCCAGAACCTATGAGAAGGGAGACAAAAATTAGAGAAATCTTCAATTTACACTGCTGCCATTTGGCTGCTACACCAATGTGTGGCCTGTAACGAAAAACCTGCATCATTTTCTTGCCATTTTCACCAGATGGAATCTATTATAACAATCAATTTAAAAAAAAAAAAGCCCCTTGGGCTGGGTGGAGTGGGCTGTAGACAAACGGTCAGCTCCAGTGTTGACAGGATTCCTATTTCTGGGCACTGCATCTATCTCCTGGAAAAGCTATTAACATCATGGCAAAAGGTATTAATTCATCTTTACCATTAATTTATTTTTGTCATTTTTTGTTGTTGTTGTTGTTAGAATCAGCTTATTCCCTGGGCATAGAGAGAGAAAACTTTACTCTTTTTAACTCTTTTCCCAAGTGGTCTAACACAACAGATGCTTTGGCATATTTAGCAGACTTCAGCTTCAGATAAAAAGTCACTTTGTGTCTCCCACACCTAGCACAGTTCTAGGCCAATGTGTTGGCCTCCGTAATCATTTGAGTAAGTGAAGATAAAGACCTCTTCCACAGAACTCATATTCTAAATGGGTGGATAAAAGGTGTGTAAATAAATTTAACACAAGATACAAAGGAGTAAGTATGTGGCATGAGACTGGGTTGAGTGTTGTAAGATTTAGATGAAAATAAAAGAGAGAGAGAGAGAAGAGGAGAGGGAGGGAGACAGAGAGAGAGAAAGGGAAGGGAAGAAAGAAATTCAGGGAAAGGCAGGGTAATTTGATTTCATGGTGGAAGACAATAATGACTTAATAGAAAAAAGGGCATTGAAATCCACCCGAAAGCATTTGGACACGGGCCTGGAAAATGTGATGTATTAAGAGTAGCAAATGGTCAGACTGAGTCTTTAAAGGAGTGTAGCTAGAATCAACGCTGATAAACACCTCATTAGATACAGTATTCAGTTAATCAGTATTTAGCCAAGTAGAGATCGTCTAGGGCACGAAAGAGGATCAAATGGGTTAAAAGGAGCCAGAGAGCATTTTGAAAACAAAACAAAACATTTGTTCTGAACACCTCTGGAGTTTGTTATAAAAGACAAACTTCTCTTGTTTCACCTACCAAATCATTAGAGACACCAATGACTAAGCTTTCTTTAATCTCTAGGCAAAAACCCAAAAAGCAAGCCAGGCTAATCTCCCAAAAAAAGAAAGAAAAAAGGCTTTTAAGAGATCTTACATGTGTTACATTTTCCCCTCTTCAGTTGCAGTTAGCTTTTAGGAAGAGGGTAAATATCTTGGTAAAATTGGCTTAAATGTCACCATTTATTGATCTTATTGTGGTTCCTATAAGAAAGGAAAAACAAAACAAAAAAAAAAACACTACACAAGATTTCCCAAAACAAAAGAAAAAAAGTTTTCTATCATCTTTTGGAATTTGTACCATATTTAATCTATACTAATAGCAAACCTATTTAATTTCTTTTTATAGAGCTTCCCAGCGTGCTTTTTCAGTAATGCAAGAAAACCTGATGGATTACACATGGAATAAGGAATCTGGTCTCCATCAAGTTATTTCTGTTTATTGTAATTTCTTGACTTTTTTTTCTTAACTTTTCAATTTGTTGTATCCATGGAGAAGAAGATGTTGTACGATGGCCAAGACCAAGGGATCACGATGTCTCTATCCTGTCCTGCATGCCACTCCTCTTCTTCACTCTGCAATCTGGAGAATAAATGCACAGAAGTCAAGGCCATACAAATATACGTTTTCTTTAAGATGGTTTCCCCCCCCCCATTTTTTTCTCAGTAACAATGTTGGGTCACATGAAAGATACCCTCTTCCCAAGTTAGAGACTAGCATAAGAGGCCAACAACAGCAAAGATAGCCTTAGTTTTCCCCAAGCCTACACCCAAATCTTAATTTTTTATTTCATATTGTTAGAAAGGTGAGGATGGCCAGCCCTAGGCAAAGGTGTGGCAAGGAAAATTTCACCCCATGCCATCCTACTAATCTGTCACCTTGCAAGAAGGCACACTAACAAGCAAACACAGCCTGTGAAAAGAGAGGGAGAAAGAGAGAGAGAGAGGGAGGGAAGGAGAGAAACAGAGAGAGAGAAGAAAGAAAAAAGAATAGGAATTCATTCAGAAACTAACAATCCTGAGTGAGAGAAACCGCATCCCAAGATCTTAGTACTGTAAATGTCTATGCATCAAACAACTATCTAATAAGTGACTTCTATTTGTCACTACTATGTGTCAGGAGCTACTGTAGACCTTGAAGATACGGCATTAAGAATGGAAGACTAAATCTCTGCCTCTATGGAACTTGTATTCTATTAGGGGGGAACACAATAATAAGAAAATGTAAATAGTTAGAATATATATACGTGGTGACAAATGTCGGGGAATGGGATGGAGTGTGTAAACCAAAATCAACTCTAATTAAAACAGAGGGAGATTAATTAGTAAGATACTGAGGTTACTTGCATGAGTAAGGAAGAGAAAACAAACAAGCAAATGTATAAGAAGCAAACAAAAACAATCAGACCAAAATCTTCACAGTTTTTGAAAGAAAACCACTAAAGGCTCACTGGTTTCTGCCCCAAGAGTTGATGGACTTAGCTCACTGCTTCAAACTGAC
>NW_007728495.1:261916-288463 GCF_000696425.1 Galeopterus variegatus
CTGGTTTCTGCCCCAAGAGTTGATGGACTTAGCTCACTGCTTCAAACTGACCACATTCATCTCTACATCTTCTATAAAGTTTTTGTATTCCTAGAGGAGAGAATATTATCAACTCATCTCAGGTCATGATAAAACCACTACAACCAAGAGAGGCAGAAAAAGTATATTATTTGGGTGAGGAGGTCCTATAGGGGTGAGGTCATCAAAAAGAGTAAATAGTGTGAACCAGTCTGCTGGAATAAGGAAGCAGAGAAACCAAATTGTGTCTACATTACTGAGTTGCTTGTTTCTTCTTAAAAAAAAATGAATAGGAACCAAGCAGATTATTTTCTGCCTAGGGTGTCCCTCTTGGTGTCTCTGAGCAGGCTTCAGGTAGGATAAGTCTATTGGACTTTGACTGGACAGTTGAGAAGCCATAGACTTTGAAGAGATGGTAAAAGGGGAGACTTGCTGTTTTTGCAAGTTGGGACTAGTCTAGCACTGTTCTCTATGACTGCCTGGGTTACATGTGTCTCTGTTTCTTGCTTATCAAGGGGGCCCAATAGAAATAATACTGAGACAGACTGTCAAGACACCTGATGATTCCAGTGACTAACTCTGCAGCCTTGATTAAGTTAAAAAGAACAGAATCTTAAAGTCCAAAGCCCAAAGGACCGTAGGATCATCTAGTCCGGTCTTTATGACTCATGCATGAGGAAACCAAAGTTCAGAGAGGTGGTCACTCAGTGACATACTTAGTGCCAAGACCATGACTATAACCCCGGCCTCTTTATTCCCCACTGAGTCCTTTTCCTACTGTATGAAACCAGCTGCTTGGCCAAAAATTCCTGTTTTCTTTTCTTTTTTTCAAAAATGGACTTTACTGTCATGTTCTTTTGGATGAGACTAATCTGGGTTTAATTCTCAGCTGCAAAACTTACCATCTGTGTGAAATTTGGCTGGCTGATTTAACTCTTCTGAGTCTCAAAATCCTGGTTTGTAAAATGGGGATGGGATCTACTTCATGAACTTGTGTTATTATGGGTTTTGAGTAAAAATGTTAATTTTTTTTAAAAAAAAATCCTATTTGGTTTGTTTGGTATAAATTGAATTATTTATTGGATGAATGTTGTTTATGTTTATTGCCACCGCTATGTCATGTAGTTCTTGGTGCAGAAGAAGAAGGAAGGGGAAGATGAGGTGGAGAAAGGAAAGAAGAAGAAGAAATAGAGAAAGAGAGAAGGAGGATGGGGTTAAAAGAGGAGGGGGAAGAGGAGCCGGAGAAAAGGGAGGTAGAGAATGAGAATAAGATAAAGAAAAAGAAGCAGCCACCACCAAAGCTCACACTCCGGATGAATAATCAAACCTTCCAGCTTTGACCTCACTCTAAAACCTCAGGTGGAAAAGGTGCAAGTGTGCGAGGACTCTTCAGCCTTAAGCTAAACGTTCTCTTCCTCTCAGGACGGGGACCTGGACTCATGTTACTGGAATTTGTGTTATCGGTTCAGCAGGTGCCGGGTGGGTTTACTTGGGAAACAAAGAGATCATTTAACTTCTACAGTAAAAGAATGATTTGGAACTGGCAGACTGAGACAGGATATTTCATCTTTGGAAACAGAATGAGATACGGTTTAGGGAAAAAAAAGTACAAAAATGGACAACTTCTCTGGTGGTGAGTGTGGAGGCATCTATCATGGTTACAAATAGCACTGAAATGTATCTCCAATACCTTTTTAAAGGTCTAAATGAAATCTAATTCCACTTTTTTCTTATATCTGGGGAAAGATAAAGAGAGTCTAGAGATAAAGGCAAACTCAGAATGGTTGCTCTGTTTGAAATTGAGAAGAACTTAAAATACATGTATTGCCTAAAGAGAGCTAAAATTGCTCTAGGGTTACTTTCTGACATTTTTTTGGCTTATTTTTATGTACTTTTTTCATGTGACTGCATTTATAGCTTATGAACTCAAATAATGACGAGCTAAAATTGCTCTAGGGTTACTTTCTGACATTTTATGGGCTTATTTTTATGTACTTTTTTCATGTGACTGCATTTATAGCTTATGAACTCAAATAATGAAATGAGGTAAATAGAAACACAGTAAAAGTGCTTTTCGTTTGTTTCGGTTTTTGGAGAGAAAGTACAACCCTAGAAATAGCTGAGAGAAAACTAGCAATAGCTGAGCAAAGTTTAGACTTAGCATGAGGTGAGACTTCGATGAAAATGGTCTTGAATTGGGAGTCAGAGGTAGTTTTCAAGATTGCAGTCTCTAAGAAACTCTCCCTAAAGGGTCTTTAAAAATATATATCTGAAAAATAATATAAATGGTACATCACCTTCTGAGAATGTAGTGATTTCTTTGCATCCAGAGCAGTCTTTCCTGCTAAGATTTTATATGTGTATTTACTGGGCATTATACCTCACTCAAATGATATCAAGTATGATATCTAAGCCATGACCAAAAAGTTTAGCAAATGGCATTTAATTTCCTGTTCTTTTAATTTAAAAAGTATTCTCCTTTAAGCAAATCTTGGCAAAGAATCTGTACAGCACCTTGACATTTTCAAGGTGAGGGCATCTGAATACCTCTATACATTCTAGTAGCTATGAAGTCATAGTTCTTGTGGTTTCTCAGAACAATAAAGGTTTAGTAATAAGCCTAAATTAAGAGGGTTGTACTCAGCACTCCAGGCCATTAAAAAAAATAAATGAAATGAAACCTTTATCCCAGATATTTTCTAGAAAAATTACAAGGAACAGAAATGGTAAGACAGATGGAATTTTTTTTTTAATTTTTATTTTTTTCCAGTGAGTTGACAAATCTAAAAAGTAACTGCAACATCTTGGAAGGCTAACCAAAGAGAAGAAACATTGTGTTCCTATCAACAAAATGCTCAGGTCCCATAGAAATTTCCAATCTGTATATGGAGTAAGAGGATTACTCAAAAGAACTAACACTGGCCAAAAGTAATTAGCAAAATTAATGATGTCTCCAGTCCTCCCTATCATCTTTTCACAGCAATATTTAAGACCAAACTGTTGTAGAGAAGGAATCTAAATGACACCCAGAGGAGAACAGAAACCCAGACAATCTCTGAATTAGGTCGCTTCCAGCCAGGGGCTGTTAATCTATGAGAGATTTTAGAACAAAAGGTTCTTTGGGTATTATACAACTCAGATTTTTCAGTCATGGTAATTATTGGCCCATGAAGCAAAACAGCTCACCCAAAGTTCTGCTAAGGTACAGAGTTAACTATGGAAATGTGATAACAACGGTGGTGCAAGTGGTTGAGAATAAAGGCTTTGGACCCTACCTATCTTTATGAGAACTCCAAATAAAGTCATTCTGAGGTACTGGGGGTTAGGACTTTCAACAAATGTATATTTGGGGGACACAATCAACCCATAATAGGGAATAAGGGAGGGAGCAGAAAGTCTAGTTAGAAAATATTGAGGAAGTTCAAGTCAAATTAAGTAAAGCTTGCACTTGAGTGGTAGCAGAGGAGATGGGGAAAAATGTACATATTGGGGATATATTCTGATGGCATATTCATTAGGAATTGTTGAGCTGAATTTGAGATACAAGAAAAAATGCAGAAACAAGGGTGCCCTTCAGTTTTTTTCTTGAGCAACTACTGGGTATCATTTATGAGTTGTGCAACTGTAGGCAAATTACCTCACTCTTTTGTTCCTCAGTTTCCTCATTTGTATCTTGATGATAACAACATATCTGAGCTTCTTGAGCAACTACTAGGTATCATTTATGAGTTGTGCAACTGTAGGCAAATTACCTCACTCTTTTGTTCCTCAGTTTCCTCATTTGTATCTTGATGATAACAACATATCTGAGCTTCTTGAGCAACTACTAGGTATCATTTATGAGTTGTGCAACTGTAGGCAAATTACCTCACTCTTTTGTTCCTCAGTTTCCTCATTTGTATCTTGATGATAACAACATATCTCAGCATAGGGATGTTGTGAGGATTAAATCTGCTGATATATGTGTGAAATAATAAAACACATATTTGTATTGGATGCTATTTTCTCTTGATTTGCAATACATGTTTTAAATTCATTATTTATTTTTTAGTATAATGGCACGTGTGGGTCCAAAATCTAATCCAAAAAGTAGAACATTACCAATAACTTCCATTTGCCTATTTTCTTGTCCTTATGCTATTCTTGTGCTGGCTTCCCCCATAATGGAAACCATTATCTAAATTTTGTGTTTATCATGGGTTTTTTGTTTTGTTTTGTTTTTATAATTGTATCATATGTAGGGGAAAATAAATACCTTTGCTTTCATCTTAGATCCATGATTGAGGCCCCTATAACAAAAAACAGACTAAAAAGTAAAAGCACAAATTCATTTAATATAAATTTTACTTGATACAGAAGCCTTTATAGGGAAATGAAGACCCAAAGAAATGAGTAAATGTGTATTTCTTGTGCTAGGTTTGATGAAGTGTGGACAGTCCTGGAGAAATATGACTGGAGAACAAAAGGATATGAACTAATGGGAATAAACTGGGGAAACTTAGCAAGGCCCATTTGTTCAGATTCTTCTCGGCATCTGTGTGTCTTTAGCTCCTTTTCCCTGCATATAGGGAGGGCACCTCTTGGATAAGGGATTTATGACCTGCCTCAAGAGAAGATCAGAAAATCCTATAGGTTTTATGTCCTGCTTTAGAGAAGTAGAGGGAGGTGAGAGTGACTTTCCTGCTTCTGTTGTTTTTTCAAATGTCAAGGTGCCATATTTTGAGGTAGCATGTCCTGAACCCCATTACATATGTACTTATGCACAAACAATATATTATCTTGATTTGCTTAATATTGAATTTTATACGAAGTATATCATAGTATTCTCAAAATTGCTTTTTCACTCAATACTCTTATTACCAAGATTTATTCATGTTATTGTGTCTAGCTATAATTCATTCATTTTTACTACAGAATAATATTCCACTGGGCACCACAATTTATCAAGTTTTCTACTGATTTACATTTGGATTATTGGTAGTCGTTTGCTATTTTTAAAGTGCTATTATGGACATTTTATACATATCTCCTTTTGTACGTATGCAAAGTTTATATTGGGTTTATCTTGCTACTCAAAGTGTGGGCACCACCTGGTAGCTTGCTAAAAATCTGGAATGTTGGCCCACACCTGAGAATTTGTAATGTAGCAACATCCTTGGTCAGTTTGTATGCATGGTAAAGTTTGTGAAGCACCGTAGAAATGGAATTGTTGGATTATGGGATATACAAACTTCCTACTTCACAAGATGATGCCAGATTGCTTGCCTAAGTACTTGTGCTAATTCATACCGGATAAGAATGTTTAAAACTCCTTCAATCCTTTAAATTGCCAGACTTTTAATATTTTTGGCAACTAAATATGAAAACATTATGTCATTTAGCAGTACTAGGATGTACGGTACAGCAGCTTGAGCAACTACTGGGTATCATTTATGAGTTGTGCAACTGTAGGCAAATTACCTCACTCTTTTGTTCCTCAGTTTCCTCATTTGTATCTTGATGATAACAACATATCTCAGCTTCTTGAGCAACTACTGGGTATCATTTATGAGTTGTGCAACTGTAGGCAAATTACCTCACTCTTTTGTTCCTCAGTTTCCTCATTTGTATCTTGATGATAACAACATATCTCAGCTTCTTGAGCAACTACTGGGTATCATTTATGAGTTGTGCAACTGTAGGCAAATTACCTCACTCTTTTGTTCCTCAGTTTCCTCATTTGTATCTTGATGATAACAACATATCTCAGCTTCTTGAGCAACTACTGGGTATCATTTATGAGTTGTGCAACTGTAGGCAAATTACCTCACTCTTTTGTTCCTCAGTTTCCTCATTTGTATCTTGATGATAACAACATATCTCAGCTTCTTGAGCAACTACTGGGTATCATTTATGAGTTGTGCAACTGTAGGCAAATTACCTCACTCTTTTGTTCCTCAGTTTCCTCATTTGTATCTTGATGATAACAACATATCTCAGCTTCTTGAGCAACTACTGGGTATCATTTATGAGTTGTGCAACTGTAGGCAAATTACCTCACTCTTTTGTTCCTCAGTTTCCTCATTTGTATCTTGATGATAACAACATATCTCAGCTTCTTGAGCAACTACTGGGTATCATTTATGAGTTGTGCAACTGTAGGCATGGTCATCATGTGTGTTTTGGCCGTTCATGGCTCATTGCTTTTCACATGAACTTTAGAATCAGCTTTCAAGTTCACAAAATAACTACACCAAAAGTCTCTTTTCTTCTTTCACTTTTCTTCTAGTGTCTACCCTGGAAAACCCCTGCAGGCAAAGCCATTTAGGAATTGTAGTTTGCAAAGTCCTGTGCCCAGCATCACAAAATAGAAAGATGCATCCTTGGATCTGAAAATAATAAGTAAATAAATATGACATTTTTATTATTTCTAATAATGTATCTCTAGAGTCTTCTGTGTTTTCTAAGTAGACAATTATATAATCTGGAAAAATTGGGAGTTTTATTTCTTTCTTTTAATTCTTAATGCAGTTAATTTATTTCTTTGTGTGTGTGTGTGTGTGTGTGTGTGTGCTGGCAAAATTCACCAATAATTGTTGAGTAGAAGCAGTGACAGTAAATATATTTTCTTTACTCCAGAATTTAAAGGAAATAATCCTTATTTAAATTGAACATTTACTGCATTAATTTCCAATTCAATAACCAGATGTAAGGCTATAAATTATACTTGAATTAATATTTTTGCAGAATCAAACTCATTTTGATATTTCATTATTATTTGTATTATATTTTTAATCATTCTGATTTCTTCTTTGACTCATAACTGTTTCATAATTGTTTATTTTCAAATACATGTAAATTATCTTTTTATTTTTTGGTCAACTTCTGATTTGTTTGGTGGATTGAAGGTGGGATCTATAGGCTATGTATTGTTTGAAATTTGTTGAAACAAATTTGGTTTTGTAGCCTAGTATAAAATCAATTTTTACAAATGCTCTATTTGAACTTGAGAAGAATATAATATTTTAAATTTTGGGGTATAAAATACATTTATGCATTAGACCAGGTCTGGACATTTTGTAGCTCTAATCTTCTATATTTTTGGTAATTTTTTGTCTGCTTAAATATTAATAATTTAAAAGGAATGATTAGAAATCTACCAAAAATTATATCAGTTCTTTTCATTTTCTTTTCTTTTATAGTTATACTAATTTCCTATATACATTTTGATACTATCTCAGTTGCAAATATATTTAAAATTGTATTTTATGGTATATTTAACTTTATATTGTACCATTGTTACCCCTTTTATTAAAAATGACATCTGTTATTTTAAAGTGTATATTTTTTTCCAATATGATTAGGGCTACACTAGTCCTTTTGTTAATATTTACCCAATATATCTTTTTTCCACTATTTTGCATTTTACTTTTCTCTGTTATTATGACAAATTATGTTTTATAGCTGATGAATTTGGTCCTACTATGAATGCTGATATGTTGAAATGCTATTCTACGATCCAACTTTTTGATTTCTATCTGCTCTATTTTTTTTTATTGTTCTTTATCTTTTTTTCTTCATTGCCTTTATATATTGAATGTATATTTTTCATCAGTTCACTTTTTAAATCTCTGTTGGTTTTTAATTTGTATTTTGTACTAGTTTTTCTTATTCTAAAAATTTTATCATACAGAATTAACTTGGAAAACATAAAAGAAAATAATATATTAATCTTTCTAATAATAAAAGGGTTTGAAACACATTCACTTATCTTACAGTTTATAAGTTTTATTTACCTGTTACATACAATATTTCTGTTCTGTCCTTTTAAAAATTTACACAAATTAAGCATAATCATTGTAGTTTAATACTTAAAATATTTATTATCATTTACCTAATATTTATTAGTTATTATTTAATATGTTTAATTTTTTTCTTCCTTCTTAAACAGTCCTTCTGAGGTCATTTTCTTCACTTTTTCGAATTTTCTAGTTGGTAAACTATACATATCTTTATTTGAAATAGTTTTCTAAAAACAGTTTTTACATATAAATGTTATCAGTTGCTCACTCTAAGTGCTTCAAAAATAGTATTCTATTATCTTCTGGCTTTCATGTTTTAGTCAAGAAATCTGCTGTTATTCTAACTGATGTTCCTTTGGAAGTAATTTTTTCTTCCTGGATTAGTGGATTCATATTTTCTACGAATTCTGAAAAAATTCTCAGGCATTATCTCTTTAAATATTTCCTCTTTTGCATTTTCTCAAATTCTTTCCTTATAGATCTGCATTTAAACCTACATTAAAGATATTTATTCGAGCTTTCCATGTCTCAATCTCAATTTTTTGTTTTCTATTTCCTTATCTCCTTTAGCAGCATACTGCATAACTTTAGCACCTAAATATCTTGTAGGTCGTTAATTTTCTAAGTGTAGTCTGCTCCTTATCCACTGAGTTTGTTCTTGTTGTTGTTTAATCACATGCATTTTCATGGTTAAAACTTCATTTTTTATTTCAGTAATTATATATATATATATCACATTTCTAAAATTACCATTTTTTGAAATTTTCCTGTCCATTTCTAGGAGTTTCATTTTTTTACAACCTCTTAATCTACTTTCTATCCCTGTGGATATGCCTATTTTTCACATCCTACATCAATGGAATTGTACAATGCACGGGTCTGACTTCTTTTACTTAGCATAATAATTTGAAGGGTCATTCTCTTTGTGTTATGCATGCATAGTTTATTTCTTGTTATGGCTAAATAATATTACATTGTAAGAATTATTGTGCATTTTGTTTATCAATTCATCAGTTGATACATGTTTGTTTTTACATTTGGGGACTATTAACAATAATACTACTACAAATGCTTGTGTACAAGCTTTTGTGTAGATATGTATTTCTTTGTTTTTATCTATCTGTCTATCTATCTATCTGTCTGTCTGTCTATCTATCTATTTATTTATTTATCCTGGGTATATACCTAGGAGTGGAAATGCGGCGTCATATGCTAATTCTATGTTTAACATATTGAAGAACTGCCAAACTGATTTCTAAAGTGAATGTAACATTTTATAATATCATCAGCAACATATAAAATTTCCAATTTCTCCACATCCTTGCCAATACATGTTACTGTCTATTTTTTTCTTGTATCTATTCTTGTGTGTATAAAGAAGTATTTTATTGTGGCTTTGATGTGTATTTCTCTAATGCCTACTAATGTTGAGCATCTTTTCATGTGCTTATTTGTCATTTGTATGTCTTCATTGGAAAAAAATGGCTATTGAATTCTTTGCCTGCTTTTACTCAGTTTATTCCTCTATTTATTGTTATGTTGTAAGTGTATTTTATTTATTTTAGATACAAGTCCCTTATCAGATAGGTAATTTGCAAATATTTTCTTCCATCTTGTTGATTGTCTTTTCACTTTCTTGATGGTATTCTTCAAAGCACAAAAGTTTTGTTTTTGTTTTTTAAATTTTGATGAAGTAACATTTATCTGTTTTTTATTTTATTATTTGTGCTTTGGGAACACATAATACACTGTTGCCTAACCCAGGGTCATGAGGATTTGCTCCTATTTTTTAAAGATGTTTATATAGTTTTAACTCTTACATTAAAGTGCACAATACATTTTATATTCATTTTTCTATATTGTGTGAGGTTGGGGTCATTTTCATCATAGTTTCTTGCTACAGGTTGAGCACCCCTTAACTGAAACCCTTGAAATTTTTGATTTTTTCAGATTTTGGAATATTTGCAGAATGCATATATGTTGAGCATCCCTAATCCAAAAATCCCCAATCCCAAATGCTCCAATGAGCATTTTCTTTGAGTGTCATGGCAGTACTTAAAAAAATTTCAGATTTTGAAGCATTTTGGATTTTGTTGTTTTGGACTAGGAATACTCAACCTGTATAAACTCATGTCTGTAATTGCACCTTTATTTCCTAACTATTTTCTAGCTCTTTCTATTCCAAATATGATAATATTAGTATCTGTACTACTTATAATATTGGACATTAAAAACTTATCTATCTTCATATATTTAAAAGCATAACAAAATAAAAACAACCAAATTGAAGTGAATTGGCAAAATAAAGAACATACAACTCTGGAATGCTTTAAAGGTCTTTTTAGAGTTTAATCCATTTCTTTCATGTAACATCATTCCAAGAGTCGATTATATTAAATATATTACATATATACACATATATACATATATATATTTCAATCTATTTGAAATCATCAAGTATTAGCAGCAAGAACACTTATTTTAGAAAGAAAAATTAACAAAAGAGTTATGAGTGAGCTTCATCTCTGCCTTTCAATTGCTATGTAACTTGACTAGATTATTTTACCTTTTTAGTCTCAGTTTTAAAATTGTGATGATCCATACTGTATTGCAAAGAAAAAAATTAATGAATGTATATAGATGAGTGTTTCATGAACTCTGAAGTGTTACATGCAGTAGTCTCCTTTTTCCTGCAGTTTTGTTTTTCATGGTTTCAGTTACCTGCAGTACAGTGCAAGAAGATATTTTGAGACAGAGAGATCAGTCACATAACTTTTATTACAGTATATTGTCATAATTGTTTATTTTGATATTGTTGTTGTTAACCTCTTACTGTGCCTAATTTATAAATTAAACTTCATCGTAGGTATGTATGGATGGACAAAAACATAGTGTATATAGTTTTTAGTACTATCTTTGGTTTCAGGCATCCACGAGGGTTCTTGGAGTGTATCACCTGTCAATAAAAGGAGACCACTGTAAAGGTAAGGTTTATTATTTATACAACAAAAAGTTACTGAAAATCTACTGTGCAGGCATTCCTTTAAGTACTAGGGATAGAGTTTGGAGGGAAGAAGAGCAAGTACTTTGCCTGTGTGGAATTTACTTTTAATTGTTGCAATGTAAATAATATATGCATACATATATACATACATATATTGTGCATAATACAATGTCAGATTCTAATGAAGATCACAAAAACAAACAACCGAAAAAATAACTAAAGCAGAGTAAAGAACCGAGAAGAACATGGTATACCTTTTACATGGAGTGATTAGTGAAGGCTTATCTAATCAGATTATTTTGCTAAGAGAGAAGAATTAATTGAAAAAATAAACTATTTCTATAACTGGGTACAGACAAAGACAAATGCACCGAAATCTGGAGCAAGAATATATTTGGCATGTCCAAGAAATGAGGAGACCAGTGTGGTCAGAAAGGAGTGGACGATAAGAGTTAGAAGGGAAAATGATCTTGAAGGTTGTAATAAGGGCTTCAAATTTTAAGTGTGATGAAAAGACATTTCATCTATTTAAGTTAGGATAGGGCTTAATCTGATTTATATTTTTCAAAGCTGACCCTGACCTTTGTTTGAATATAAACTATAGGACTCCAATCTTGAATTCACTCTAAAATCAGTGAGAAGTCTATTGCACTTGTACAGAAGACAGATGATGGTGAGTTGGACTAGTAGTGGCAAAGTGTCAGATTTATGATATATTTTGAAGATCCAGCCAAAAAATTGGTTGATGGATGCTATAGTTTGAATGTATCCTCCTAAGTTTCTGCGTTAGAGACTTGACCTCCAATGTGGAGGTTTTAGGAGGTGGGACCTAATGGAAGGTGTTTAGGTCACTAGGGTATCACTCTTATAAATGAATTAATGCCATTAACGTGGGAGTGGGTTCATTGTTGCAGAGGTGAGTTCCTTATAAATGGATAGGTTTGGCCCTACTTTGTCTTTCTCTCTTGTTCTTCTTTACCTTTCTGCTATGGGTGGTGTGGCAAGAGGCCCTTGCAAGACACCAACCCCTCAATCTTAAACTTCCTAATCTACAGAACCATGAGCCAATAAATTTTTGTTCATTGTAAATTACATAGTTTATGGTATTCTCTTATAGCAGCACAAAATGGACTAAGAGAATGGATTAGATATGAGTAAATAGATTGATATTTCTCTATTCCATGTGCCAGGTTATGAGGGAAGAGAATACTCTGTTAAAAATAGATTTAATACCCATGGTTAACATCATAATCAATAAGAAAATGCTGAAAATTTTTCCTCTAAGATAAGGAACAAGACTAGGATGCTCACTGTCACCAGTTCTCATATAGTTCTGGAAGTACTAGCTAGAGCAATTAAACAAATAAAAACAAAACAAAATGAAGCAAAAGAAAAAAAAATAGAGAGAGAAAGAGAAAAATAAATAAATAAATAAATAAATAAATAAATAATAAAAAAAGGCATCCAAATTGCAAAGAAGTTAAAATGTCTTAGAGAGAGAAAGAGAAAAATAAATAAATAAATAAATAAATAAATAATAAAAAAAGGCATCCAAATTGCAAAGAAGTTAAAATGTCTCTATTTGCAGATGACTTGATTGCTCAAGATTGCTTTGGCTACTCTGAGTCTTTTTTGTTTCCATACAAATTTTAGAACTTTTTTTTCCTATTTTATATTTCCATAAAAAGTGTCATTGCAATTTTACTAGGAATTACATCAAATATGTAATTTGCTTTGGCAAGTATGGACACTTTAACAATATTAATTCTTTCTATCCATGAACATGAGATGTCTTTCTATTTACTTGTGCCTCCTTCAATTCCTTTCATTGATGTCTTACAGTTTTTAGAGTACAAATCTTTCTCCTCCTTGGTTAAATTTATTTCTAAGTATTTTTTTGAAACTATTGTAAATGGCATTGTTTGCTTGATTTTTTTTTTTTGAATAGTTTGTTGTTAGTGTATAGAAATACTACTGATTTTTGTATGTTGATTTTGTATCCTGAATCTATACTGAATTTCTTTATTAGTTTTAACAGTTTTTTTTAGTGGAGTCTTTAGGGCTTTCTATATAGGTAAAAATCCATGTGTGCAAATTGTGTTCACAATTTTCTGTCCATAGGACATTTACAGTCAGTTGATTGTAGACAATGTGCCAAGAACAGCACCATGGGGAAAGGGCAGTTTTCTAAATAAATGGTTTTTGGAAAACTTGATATCCTCAGGCAAAAAAAATGTAATTGGGCCCTGATTTGACACTATATACAAAAATCAACTCAAAATAGATTAACAATTTAAACCTAAAACCTGAAACTGTAAAACTCCAGAAAACTAGGGAAAAGCTCCTTGATATTGGTCTTGGCAAAGATTTTTTGGATATGACCCCAACAACACAAGCAATAAAAACAAAAAGAGAAAAATGGTATTATATCAAACTGAAAAGCTTCTGCACAGCAAAGGAAACAATAAACAGAATGAAGAGATATCCTATGAAATGGGATAAACTATTTGAAAACATACATCTCATAGGGTGTTAATATCCAATATACATAATATTCGAAACAACTCAATAGTGTGAAAACAGCCCAATTTAAAAAAAAAAAAATGGGCAAAAGACCTGAATAGACATTTCTCAAAAGAAAACATAAAAATGGCCAACAGATACATGACAAAAATGCTTAACATCACTAATTATCAGGGAAATACAAAGTAAAAGTATTATGAAATATCACCTTCCATTAGAATGGCCATTATCAAAAGGACAAAAGGTACCACGTATTAGAGAGGGTGTGGAGAAAAGGGAGCACTTGCATACTGCTGGTGGGAATGTAAATTAAGACAGTCATTATGGAAAACAGTATGGAGGTTTCTCAAAAAATTAAAAACAAGACAACCATATGACCCAGTAATCGTACATCTGGGTATATATCCAAAGGAACTGAAATCAGTGTACCAAAGAGATATCTGCATTCTCACATTTACTGCAGCATTATTCACAATAGCCAAGATAAGGAATATGTATAATCTATATAATAGAATACTATTCAAACTTACAAAAGAATAAAATTCCATTATGTGCAATAACATGAATGAACCTGGGGGGCATTCTGCTAAGTGAAATAAGCCAGGCATAGAAAGATGAATAGTGCATGATACTAGCTATATGTGGAATCCAAAAAAGTTGAGCTCATAGAAGCACAGAGTAGGATGGTTTCCAGGGGCTGGGAGTAGGTGTGAGGAGATGGGGAGATGCTGGTCAAAGAGTACACATTTTCAGTTAGACGGGATGAATAAGTACAGGAGGTCTATTGTACAGCATAGTGACTATTATTATTAACTGTATATTAATACTAGTAAATAATAATGTATACTTAAAAACTGCTGATAGAGTAGATCTTAAATGTTCTCACACACAAAAAAATAAGTATGTGAGGCGATGGGTTAATTAGCTTTATTTAACCATTTTACAATGTATTTGTGTATCAAAACCAGTGCTGATGTTATCCACTGTAAATACTAGACCTTAAAAAGTAGATTAAATAGATAGAAGTGGATGATCCCACAAATTAAAGTAAATCAAAATGTTTTGTGTAAAGTCGAAGAGAGTGGAATAGAAGCAATTGGTTCTATTGCTCAAGATCGACCTTTGTGACCTGTTCTTCTCCACCACAGTTTAATTCCAGTAATTCCATTCAAACACCACATCTTAAGAACTTACTGCCAGGCCCTGTGTTTTGACAGGACTGGGAAGAGGGAATTTATAGACACATGTAAACACATCTAGAACATTGACTCTGGGAACAGAGACTTGGTCTCAACTGAGAGCTTCAACTCATAAATTATACCTGACTTTACATCCTGATTTCTCTCCCCTGCTAAGTAGGCATGTACCTATGGATATTATTTGAGCTAAAATAATACATAAAGAACATTTCCTGAATTGTCTAACATCATAAAGTTTAAATAAATATTATTATTACAATTAAGTCTCTTCCCCAGAAAGTCTTTATCATCCAGTCGAAAGTTGCCATAGATTATGTGTTTATCTGCTTATTGTTTGAATCTCCCATGAATGTCAACTTTCATAAAAGAAAAATCTGTTGGTCTTGTTCATTACTGTATCCCCAGCACCTAAGCCTTTCCTGGAGTATAGTATAAGCTCAATAAATAAATATTTGTTGAATGATTTAATTGAAAGAGGTACAAATGGAAGCACACACAATGGAGGGAGTTATTAAAGGATTTAACAACTTTGATAAAGGATTTTTTAATTTTATGATAAATTCTTTTTTATGTAAAGGATATTAATGCTATCTGAGGTGGTTCATGGGAGGTACTCTGGTGAAGGAACAGGGTAGCTTTAGGTATCTTGAAAGATGTTGATGTGCTTCTAACGGAAGGGGCATAAGTGAATTCCAGGAAGAAGGAATAGAGGTTTTATAGACACTTGAGCAAAATCAGCTGCAAACTAGTAGGTATGGTTGAAACAATTCAGGCATTTTAGTATGGTGCATGATGAGTCCTGACAAAACCTGGTAAGAGATGAAGCTAGAAAGGTAACCAAGGACCAGATCACGAACAGGTTTTGATGTCCTGAGGTGCCTTGTATCTGTGCTCCAGGAGCCTGGATCACATCCTGAAAGCAATGGTGAACCATTGTGTAGTTTTAAACAAGTAAGTAATAAAGGACCAGGTTTATGTATTAGAAAACTCACTCTGGGAAGACTGTGGTTGATGAAGTTGGGCAGAACACCAGAATCTTCAGAAAACTAGATGCAAATTGAGCTAGTCTTTAAATAAAGCAGTTGCAATGAGAATAGAAAAGGGTTTATTTGAAATACAACCCATAGCTAAGTCTCTTAAATATTTTCAAAACATGGAATGTTTTCTTCTTTATAGAACATCAGGTACAATTTAAGGGGGCAAGACACAAATATAGATGATACTCTTTGGGCCAACCAAAATTTGAAAGAGGAGCTACTGCACAGTAGAAGTAGAATCTGGGCCATAAAAGTGAGATTAAGATGCATGAGACCTCACTCGTTTTACGTTACCTCAATTTCTACTCTTCTCTACTTCTGTTGTTCTTCAATTTGTTATATCTTATTTGGGAAAGAAAATCTATTGAATCCATGAGTGAATAAATAAATATAATTTGTTATATATTTTTAAAATGCATTTCCATTTATTTCATGTATTTACAACATGTCTATTTTAAATTTTATAGCATTGTTATTACATACACATTTTCAGTCCTGGTAGTAAAGATGCTTTGGAGTTCCCTTAAAATAAAATGAGCATTTTCTTTTACTCGTGAGTAAATGCTAAGCAAGTATTTAGGATGGTTGCAAAACCTAACCAAAGAAAAATCTAAGGCCATCATTACGATAAAATTACAGCTATAGAAAAACTGGAACCCAAAACTTAAAAGATCACAAGGAAAAAAAAAATTCATAGTCATTTGTGAAACCAACCTTTTAAACACTCCAGAATTTGTGAAAACATAGCTATTACCAGTTGGAGAACTTTTAACTAAAAATCAAGATTCCTCTGGCTCATTTGGTGGTCTATTAGTCATCTGTATTTTTTGTACTTATTAGGGCATGATAATTCCTCACAAACCTCAAAGCCTGAGTACATTATAGTTTTCCTTCACCATAAAGGCACTACCCAACCCTAATTTTCAAATGGAGATGTCAAGAACAGAGGGATACTTTTCTCATTTTTCCATTTCCCCTCCCCAAATCAGGGACTAGAGTAAAGGCTCCAGAGAATCAGTCTTAGAAAAGAAAGAATCACCTGTATCATTGTTTTCATCACTTTATGGGGACTTTATCCAGAAAGAGACAAAATCGAAATCATTGTTGTTAGTGAGACAGTTGAGATAACTTCCTATTTTAAAATCACCCTGTGGTTGACCATTTCCTCTGGGTATCTTCTTGGAAATTTAATCACGATGAATCCTAAGCCATCTCTCTTGATAGAGTATGTTGGCCAACTCTGAAGGGAAAAGGCACTAGGCAGGCAAGAAATATTACAAAGTAACTCTAGCAAGTTTGGTGGCAGGAATGTCTCATGCTATCTTTATAAAACTAGCACTTTTATTTCTTGCTTACAAGTAATGACATTGAGAGTTACAGAGCTTAAATGACTTAGAATATGAGAAAAATAGTACTATTTTCTGGTATGTATGTTGTAAACAACAGGCTTCCTCCTATTTTCCTTCCCTAGGGAAAAGGACTTTTCTGCTTTTTAACTATTTGGAATTTCAATAGCTTGAACATAGCATCACACTAAGTCAGTATTTTTAAAAACGTGTGACACTGAGCACCAGTATAAGAACCACCCACTGATGCTTTTTAAAAATGTGGAATCCTATTTTGTTTAACTTGCTGGGTCTGTGTGTCTGTAGCACTGTGTCTGGTAATTTGCATTTAGAAAAGTACCCCGACATGCTGGTTATTGCTTAAAATTTTGAAAACCTCTACCCTACCTGGGATGGGGGCAGAGATATGATAGAAAGACAGATATGGAAGTCTCCAGATTTCTTTTCCTCTGCACCTCCTTAGAGCTGGCCCAGTGAGTGAAGGAGCAAGTGGGAAGCTTCTGTTCTACAGCTCTGCCCTGAAGAGGTGGACCCTTTCCTCTAGAAAGAGGTGGTGTCCCCTAAGAAGATCTAACTAGTGCATTCCCCAGAAGCTTCTACAAGAAAGTGACACATTGTGCTTAACTTGTTTGCTGTTAACTGACCTTCTTACTACAAAGGGAATTGCTCTTTTAAAAATTATACTTTTGCCTTTTAGACTTAAGAATAAGTTAGGATTTTGAAGAAAAACAAATCAAAGGTTCTTAAAGATGTAGACAGACCATCAGCTTAGAAGATATTGTCCCTAAGTAGAATAGAGACAAAGCTCACTTATGTTCATTAAAATCTTTCTAAAAAAAATTTATGGTACATTCTCTATTACCTACTTGAGGATAGGTTTCTGAGGATTGACAGTGAATTTCATAAATAGGGGAAGAAAAAATTATTTTCATTTTTTCTATACTACATTTTATAGAGAGAAGATAGATTTTAAGTTCATACCAAGAAATGACTGAAGAGTGCTTATCACAGCTCAACAAACTTACCTTTATGTAGGAAAAACATGAAAATTAAAAATATTCAGTTTATCAAATGTGAAATGCTTATCATGCAACTGCAAGTGAACTGAGTCTTAATTGATGATGGTCCTTTGATAATAGGCCACTTACCATTAGATAGTGTTCACTAAAAATTATCTGTTAAAACATAAAGTGCTTTAGAGAGATGCTTTGTTTCAGACATGAATTTGGCTATATATGCACTGATATGAGATGAGTATATTTTTGACAGCACATTTGGCTCCAAACATAAGTTTTATTGTTAACAAGGTAAAATAGATGTTATTTTTATAAATTATGTGCCCTCTTATTTCCCATTGTGTAGAATTTTGGATACCCATAATATAAAAAGCTGAAAGCTGTTATTACTGGATTATAAACTCAAAATCTATGTTTCAAATATATTGGCTTCTAGATAAATAGATTTTTAAAGTCTCACTTTTAGAAAATTTTATATTCACTCAGCATATTTAGTGCTAGGAGTTATCTACTATATTTGCTTAACAACAAGAACTAATCACTGAGAACTTATAGAAGCTTATTATTTAATAGAATACCACTACATATGAATCAGTAAAGCAACAGAAATGAGAATAATAGAAAATATTCAAGCAAGTTGTGAGATTTAAGAACATACTGAAGGATGTGTTTAAAAACTCATTGTAAGTGAATGATAGAAGCAGACTATTTATTTAGTGAAAAATCCTATGTTCACATCAGTAATTCAGTAATGTATTGCACTCTACAGATATTCTGTAAATTCTTTTTTTTTTTTTTGACTTTCTTAATTTGCAGGGGAGAGAGCATACCTAGGGTTGCAGAGCAGGTTGGGGAGGGGACAGGGGTTAATGTATTGCACTCTACAGATATTCTGTAAATTCTTTTTTTTTTTTTTTTTGACTTTCTTAATTTGCAGAGGAGAGAGCATACCTAGGGTTGCAGAGCAGGTTGGGGAGGGGACAGGGGTTCGGAAGTCAGGAATTAATTGGGTGGGGGACATGGGGAATAATTGCAATTTGTGGTAATGGGTATGCTGCACATCTTGGGCACAAATGGTGATTTAGCTTTGTACCCATGAATATGTATAACTAATCATTTTTTAAAAAAATGTAAATTCTAATCTATTCTTTTATGCATTTTTATATATGAGAGGTATGAATTTCACAAGACGTCAAACAGAGAGATGCCATTTGCTATGTTTTATTTTGCTATTAGCGTGTTAAACATAACATGCAAATAATCAAAAAGAAACATATACATGACTTAGAGTGAAAAACAATTCTAGAAAAAACATTTCACTAGGTAAGTATGTAAATTTTTAACACTAAAAAACTTTAAGTGCATGTGGCTTCATAAATTTTGTCTAGTATTTTGCAAAATTATTGAGCTCAAAGTATGCCACTTACCTTTAACTAAACAAATTTGAACATATTGAGATAATTGGGTTCAAGACAGTAAACATCCATACATTTATAGTTCTTGCTTTTGGGCACATTAAGTTAAGATTTAGGAATTATAAAATTGGCTGACTTCCATACAACCAGTAAAAGCTTTACATGTCATTTGACCACAGAGATACAGAAACACTAAATTTACAAATAAAGCATTAAGTGTGGTTTCTATTTGTGTGTATGTGTGTGTTCTTGTGATGAAATAGGCCTGCCTTTCATCTTTTCTTTTAAAGAAAAACAGTGGTAAATGTTTACAAAACATTTTCCCTCAGAGTTTAAAATTCATGGAAGTAATAAACAACAGCAAAAAATGGATATTATGAAAATTGACACACACCAAAACAGAATTATAAGGTATTGCTCCTGGATACATCTCAGTATAATTGGAAATAGAAGATGTTAATTGATGGTGATGTCTTTTGCCACACGTAGACATTCGTACATATCAGGTGGCAGATTGGTTTGGGTGATGCGATTGCCATCCAAACGCAAATGCTTCATCTTGGAGTAGGATAGTGGACCCAGGATCCTACAGAAGCTCTTTACATCAAACTCTGGAAATTAAAAAAAAATAGAAAACTGTCATCATTTTGTTAGTACACTGACTTGAAGCAATCATTGAAAAAACTTGTCAAGTCTATAATGGTATCAACTATGGTTTCTCCCCATTTAGAAAAGTCACTTATACTCTGTATCTTTGAATTTGAGACCACTAAAGGCATATTTCCTGGTATCAGCAGTATGTGGTAAAGAGAAACTATGGTGGGTCAGGATATGCAATGGAATTTTTCAAAGGACAGAACTTGTTTATTAGAAATTAACTTTAGAAAAGCATTCAACGAGCATGCCATATTATCTAAGAACTCTTGAAATATTTAGTCTAACCTGAAGACATAGAAATTGATGCTGTTGTTGTATGAAAAACCTCACCAAAGTGTGTCCTTCGTTTTTACATCTTAAAATAAGAGAGATTAATTAGATGATCTCTAAAGAGTTTTCCGGCAACCACACACCATGATGATGATTAAATCTCCAAGGCAAAAACAAAATCATGAAATGTTCACCATCTGAGCCCATGTTCTTCTGTGGTCAAAAAGCTGCCACAAAAGAAAAACTGATCTACTTTTTAATAGAAACTATGACTGTTACTGAATTATATGACCTACTTGTGTACACAGAAATAGTCTTAGTTTGCCCAAACCTATTTTAGATTAATCTCATCTGGTCCTTTTTCTTATTTTCCTTCATTATCAAACTCCAGTTAATAACAATGTCAGTGGAAAGTCAAACACACTGTGCTTCTTTCCTCTAAGATGCTGTCTTAAATAACTCACTTGTCCAATTCCAGGGATCTATCTAAGGTATCTCCCTCTGAAAAGGTATGGAACACTGGAAAGAAGATGGTTATGGGCCTATATTGGAATTCTACCTCTGCCACTTAACAGGTGTGTGATCTTGGAACACTTATATAATCTTCCTTTTAGATATAATATACCTATCTTGCTATGTTGCATGATGATTAAATTAATTAAGGTATGTAAAGCACTCCAAACAGTACTAGTACATAGTATGTCCTAAATAATTACTGTTGTCCTTTCAATTGTGTTCTCCTTTCCATATTTCTCTGTGTTAGGGAGATACATGATTAGGGTAATCCTTAAAGTTGCAAGTTTATAATATGAAAAATTGTTTTTGGCTATATGTTTCCTAATATTAAAGAAACATTAAGGGGATCTTTTTATATTGAGAGAATATGAACAATTGGTATGCATGATTATGATCTGGAAAAGTAACCTAAGTTGAGGAGATATACGCAAAGACAAACAACAACACCTGACCAAATGTCAAGGATGAGGAAGGAAGAAATGTAACTACTATGTTATCTATTCAAACGTCCACTATGAGCTGGGCACTGTAGTTTTTATCTCAGCCTGGCACTGAGTGGCCTGTAGGCCACCTCTCCCATATCCCACTGATTCTTCCATCCTTTACTTGTACAATTTACACCACCAAATATGCCTGCACCTGTATCCATCTTCTGTCCTGTTTCAGAGAAAGAAGTAGACCTGCTCCTTTGGTTAACCTCCAGCCACCAAATCTAATAGATATCTTCAGCCCTCAAATATCGTAAATCCCATTAGCATTCTCTTCTGTCAAGTATCCTTCTTTCTAACCACAAATGTTTAAAATGTGGCTACACATATTGCCACATAGTGAATTTTCCACTGGAAACAACTATAGGAGTTTAACTGTGGTAGCTTGACAGTGTGTTGTGTGACAAAGAGCAACAACCCTTGCTTTGGCTACTTTCCAGCTACAACAAAAAACATGTGGTGTTTCAGAGTTTTCCTTCATAAGAACACGCCAAACCTACTTGAAGTTATGTAAAACCTGTTGCAGAATTATGAAGTATTTTATTCACAAGGTATACTATAGTTTTTTCTGATAACAGTCTTTATCCAGGATGGCAAAGGAACCAACTATCATCAGATAAAGATGTTCAATTTCAATAGATTATTTTTCAGATATAATTGTTTTTTATGTAAATCAGTGTTTCCTACCCAATTTTTCTTTTAAAAAACACTTGCTGGGAGACCAGAAGGCAGTTTGGTCATCTGATTGAACCTCAAGTCAAGGTACTTGAGTTGAATCTGTGAATCATAGCTTTCCTTTTCTGCCAATCTCTGATAAAGAATAGGGTGGGGAAATGGTTAATTTTAATTTCCCACCTGAATCTGTATTGCTTAAATTGAAAAATGTCCCAGACGGCCAGTAGAGTACATAAAGAGTCTAAATGAATCAGGTCAAACTTCATCCAGAAGATACATAAAAAAACAAACTATGCCAGCAAGAGAAGGAAAGAAGAAACAGTGGAAAAGTCAGATCAGAGAAAAGGCTGATATGGAAATCTCTGATAAAGAATAGGGTGGGGAAATGGTTAATTTTAATTTCCCACCTGAATGTGTATTGCTTAAATTGAAAAATGTCCCAGACGGCCAGTAGAGTGCATAAAGACTCTAAATGAATCAGGTCAAACTTCATCCAGAAGATACATAAAAAAATAAACTATGCCAGCAAGAGAAGGAAAGAAGAAACAGTGGAAAAGTCAGATCAGAGAAAAGGCTGTGTATAAGCAAAGGGGCTCTGTAACACTGTTTTTTTAAAAAGATGTTTTGAACCCTTATCAGATTCCTTCCTTTCTTTATCTTCACCACAGTCAGAACTCTGTGAAGGCCACACACACCATCACAGAGATAACAGAGGTGGATGATGGTTATGATGGGAGAGGACCATGTTGAGTCCCAAGTAACAATACAAGGGTTGACCATGAAAACACATGGGCCACCCTGGGGATATGCAGAAAGGTGATTTTAAAGCCTCTTCTGAACTTGTTGGTTCCTTCCTCAGCTAGATCTTGTCAAAAAATAAATGTAGGAACAAACCTAAGTCAAAAAGGAGGCAAATAATAAGACGTCAACATCAAGAGATAACACAGCAGGATAAGGTAGCTGAGAATATTAAATTCAAAGAACTTAGATATTAAGTTCTATGATCTTATTGGTTTCTTATCTGGATTCTTACTTCAAAGAAAGGGTAGATATTGGATACATAATTGAGCTAGAACTTTTCTATGTTTGAATTAGAATGATATTTCATTGGCATTTTAATTCATTTTTTAAAATGGAGGCAGATTTAATATTTAGCATTTAAAACCTGAGGATACATCAATGAAACACAGACACAACTTTCTACTTACTTTCCAGTTCATTGACCTCCAGATAATAGTTTTCAAGGTTTTCATTGACAGTCGGTATGCTTTTAAGCTTATTATAGGAGAGATCCAGCTCAACCAGGGATGATACATTAAAAGAATTTCCAGGTACACCACTATCAGCCAGCTCATTGTGAGATAAACGCAGATACTGCAGCCCAGTAAAACGCTTGAAATATTCATCAGGGATGTTGCTGATCTTATTGTTGTCTAAGTAAAGAGTTAAAATAGATGTTGGGAGACCAGAAGGGAGTTTGGTCATCTGGTTGAAGCTCAAGTCAAGGTACTCAAGTGATTTGAGACCTTTAAAAGCAGCTGAAACAGCCTCCTCTTTCAGCTGATTGTGTTGAAGATTGACGAAGGTTAGGTTTACCAATCCATCGAAGGAGCCAAGCTTTGTGATCTTGTTATGAGTAAGTTGCAAATCCTCCAGAGATTTGGGGAGTGGGCCCACAGACTCTGTCAGATTGTTGTGGTTTATATGCAACTTCTTCAGTTGTTTCAGTCTAGAAAATGTTTTCCCCTTTATCTTGGAGTTCTCTAGAAGGTTGTAATCTAGAATGAGCCACTGCAGATCAGTTACATTCTCAAAAGCCTTTTCGTCAATATGGTCAATCTGGTTATTCCTAAGGTAAAGATACTTGATTCCAGGAGGTACCATTGGCACACTTTTCAATTTCAGCTCATCACAGTACATGGCAGAAGGATAGTCTGCAGGACAGTTACATTCTGGTGCACAGTTTGGTGATGATGCCCCGTACATTGATATGGGGAACTCATAATCGTCGTAGTATTGGCCACTGGCACCAACGATTAATGCCAAAAAGAGAGCAAATGCACCTAAATTCATTTTTGACAAATTGTTTGAATCCTAAATAAAGCAGAAAAGTATATTACTATAAAATAGTTTACTTTCAGCAAAAGGAAATTCAATTAGCAACATTGAATGCATTAGCAAATGTACATTCTGTTATTATTATAGCACTTTTTTAGTGCATCTAATTGTGTATGTTTACATCTTTGGGGTGAACAGGTTTCAGGTTAGATTGCATACATATGCGCCCCCTTCTGGGCAAGCCAGGCCTAATTGTTCCAGTCATTCTCTTTAGGTCCTTTCTTAATTAAATGCTTTCCTGTAAGAGGTTTCTGGGTGGCGATCCTTAACCACCATGTTAGAACACTGCTTCAGAACATCCCTCAAACTGAGAAGAAATGAAAATGAGAAGATAATTATAAACTGTACACTCTATCCTGCCATTTGGCATCCTTAAAATATCTCATTAAGAAGAGGCTTACTAGGAACATGGGCAATTTGTGGTTTTGCCTGGAAGAAAGCTGTTCTTATTGTATGTGGTGGGGGGTGGAGGGGCACTGAGAACAGGGGTACATTCTTTAAAAGTACCTGGTTATTGTTTTTGGTTCTGAGGAAGAGGAACAGAATTCATGCATGTTATTTTAAGTTTTGTTTAACATTACCTAGTTTTAAGCACACTATAAAACTGTGTTCTAAAACTATATTTAGTAAGTTAGTTTTGTTAAAATTAATGTTTATTAATCATGGAAACACTAAACATACTAAAATATTTTAAATGTAGAAAGAGATCCAACTGGTAGAGAAAGATACTCTTTTCCAAGTTTTGAAGTTATCCTGTCTCCCAGTTACTCACAAATTCTCTACCTTTAGCCCAAAATTGAAGGCAGCATGGTTTGCCTATCTGGATTTTAGTGGCCTCATAGAATGGATGTGGGCGAGAGGTGGGAATGAAGGAAAGCTTGTATTTGGCACTGGCATTCTAAGCCATGTAAAAAAGGATTCAACTGAGAATGTAAATTAAAAATAATTTATAGCAGTTATCTTCTTACATGAACATGTTCCTAAGGTGAGGCTCAGTAAAGTACATTTGAATTGCTTGGAGAAGTGCAGAATTAGCATTTTAGGTAAAGAAAATTAGGAAATAAGAGTTGGACATTTGTATAGTGAAGAGTTATGGCTGAGGCGAAGCTGGTAGTCCTGGGCGAGGAATCATTAATGTGAAGAAGGATCTACACTCTAATAAATAACATGAAGTAGTATATATCTTCCTATGAAAGTGTGATATAAACTTTTAGAGCAAGGTAGTTTGAATTAAGTATGATCTTTGGATCAGGAATTTAAAACATCTTCTCTTTGCTTTAATGTGGAAATAAAAGGTACTTTATCTCAGCAGATGAGACACTCAAAACAAGTTGCTAGAAACATTTTGAGTGTTTACATAATGTAACATGTATCCAGATTCTTAGTAAATTATTCCCTGTGATTATGATGGAGGCATTTAATTTACTTGACAGGATTTGGCAATGATAATAATTTCATAGCCCTACAAAGAATATGATGTCATATTCCTAGGATTATTTCTAAGTTGAAGGATGTAAAGATTTGTCTTGCTTCATTAATTTTGAATTGAATATACAACAAAAGAGCCATGGTAACTATAATGTGGTTATTGAATAGTAACCAAAAAAATGCTTACATTTTTTGCCAGAGTAAAAACAAGGGCTCTGAATTTAGAGTTTGTAACCATATAATGATTCCACTATGAGGCAAAAGAACACTGTATGTTGTCCTGTTTTTTCAAATACCTGTGGCTATAGAGGAAATGCATTTTTCAAAAAGTAAATCATTTCACAAAATTTCATTAAAACATGTTCCTTAGGACATATATTAAAAAAACAAAATTTTAAAATTAACGAATTAGAAACAAGTAATCCACAAGTGTGTCTAAATCCTTTAGCTCACATTTTATAACATAGAATGTTTAATGTAAGTTGTAACAAATTGTCACAATATATTTATGACAAAACATTTCCAATGCTGATTGAAATGACCTTTATTTGCTCCAGTGTTAGGTTCCAACAATGCTAACATATATAACTAATCATCATCAATAATAAACATTTGAATTTACATTTTTTCACTGTGTCTAGTTTAACTATATTCTCATTCCAACCTTGAAACTTTTCATAACTTCCCTTGCCAAGCAATGCAGCATATACTACATAAAATTCATCTCAAGTCCATAAATCATGGAAAGCATATTAAACAAAAGGTGAAAGTAAATGCTCAAAACTGTGAATTTGCTGTTGAACAGCAATTGGCAAAGTGACTCTGGAATTTTTTCTGTTCCTGTTACAGTAAATGCTGTCCCAAACAGTCAGCATCCCCAGTGCTATAGTTAAAACAGCACTTACCTTACTGTCTTGACAGTGCTTTTGTTAATTCTTAAAGCAGATGCGCTATGGACAAGAATCCACCAATATATGCCGTAAACTCTGTCAGGACGGAACTGGCTGCCAGATTCTTAGTGATACAAGAGCAGAAGGGGGGGGGGGGGGGTCCCCT
>NW_007728495.1:289463-290904 GCF_000696425.1 Galeopterus variegatus
GGGGGGGGGGGGGGGGGGGGGGGGAGACCCAGCCCAGTCACGCCAGTCTCTGAATGTAGTTATGTCATTGTGGGGATCTTGTGCTGTGGCATGTGAACACTGCTCTCTAACGAAGTGCAGGTGGACGTGGCGAGAGAGGACAGCCCAGCTCATTCCCTATGGAATGGGAGAGACATACGTGCTCAAATACCACAGATTTTAACCAAGAACTGAGTCCTGCTCCAAATGCAGACACTCACAGTGAGAACATTTCTTTTATAAACCTCTTAACTTCTGTGGCTGTAGCAACAATTAAGTGTGATTCACTCAGCCAACCATTATCTTCATCTAAAGGTCTCATAAATCAAAAACTGAGCAAATAATTTCAGGAAAATGCAAATGAATAGACACTGAGGAATCAAATCCTTTTGCCCATCACTTGGAATCTATATTAATTTATTTGTACTAACTTAATTTTTGGCCATGAGGATAACTTACATTAGTTTCGAAAATAAGAAAAATGCGTAGTATGCAAATAGATACAAATGATAAACATCAACATTTTGAGTTTACTTCTTATGCTAAGGGGATTTTTTGTGTGTGTTTTTGAGGTCTGGAACCAATCAGTCATGTCTTGCCTGTTTCTTATTTTGTGGATTTAATTTAGGAATTCACCCAAAACCTTACTTGGGGATAGTATTCTATAGCTTAATGCCAAAAAACATAAAAGAATAAAGAAAAATATGTATACTAAAAATATCACAAGGCAATAATCTTTCATTCCGACACTGCATGCTGGCTATGTTTTCTTCAAAGCTAAAAGTTATTCAGAGTTGTAATCTCCCAGAGGCCTGGTTTGACACATCTTTCACTGTCAGATCCTGATGCATTCTTTTAGCAAATGAGAGCTCTGCTTGATTCCTTGTCTATTTCACTTCGTGTTTACATCAGCTGTATTTATGGGATTATTTTTTCCAAGATGTTCATTTCCTTATGTTTGTAAAACCTTTCAGAACCAGATATTTTAACAAATTGCCACGTTGTAAGTTTTTTCCATTATAAAGTAACAAATATATCATTTTTAAAAAATGAGATCTGTGGAAAGTTAATCTCCATGACCACCACTGCGTTTGCCTGAAAAAAGAATATTAAAATAAATGCCTCATTTTTGTAATAAAAATACAAAAGATAAAAAAAAAAGTTAAAAAACGTCACAAAAGTTAAAAACAAATAATTTTCTTGAAAGTAAGTCATGGAATTGTAAGATAATTTATAAGCATAAAATTTTGCTACTATTATTTTGATAAAAACTGCTGAAAGGTGTTAGTTTTACAATAAAGGAAGTTAATAAGCAGAAGGAATCAATAAAAGAGACCAATTAAATATAATTAATGTCCTTGTTATAAGAGGAATATTAGCTCTAAGCATTAATTTCAAGTGCATCAAATTCTATAATATGAGA
>NW_007728495.1:291082-293489 GCF_000696425.1 Galeopterus variegatus
CCTGAAAAAAGAATATTAAAATAAATGCCTCATTTTTGTAATAAAAATACAAAAGATAAAAAAAAAAGTTAAAAAACGTCACAAAAGTTAAAAACAAATAATTTTCTTGAAAGTAAGTCATGGAATTGTAAGATAATTTATAAGCATAAAATTTTGCTACTATTATTTTGATAAAAACTGCTGAAAGGTGTTAGTTTTACAATAAAGGAAGTTAATAAGCAGAAGGAATCAATAAAAGAGACCAATTAAATATAATTAATGTCCTTGTTATAAGAGGAATATTAGCTCTAAGCATTAATTTCAAGTGCATCAAATTCTATAATATGAGATCTTGTTTGAAAAATTCCGGTTACTACTCCTTAGGATTTTTCTTTATCAAGGAATAGATGTGTTGTGGTGTCCGTAATAGATTTTAAATGCATTAAATTGGATTCAACTTATTGTGATATTGTCTTAATACACTTTTTAATAATCAGTTCTGTGAGACTGGTAATTGAGTAACTTTGTACATTTTAAATCATACTTCCTGGGTCTATTAGAATGAAGTGAAAATACTATTTATCGTGTATCTACTATATTCCATTCTTTATTCTCAGAACTTTCATATATTTCTTATTTTCAATTTCATACTTTATAATCCTTATGATTTGAGTTATTAGCATCCTTTCAGAAGTAGAGACGGAGACTCAGAAAATCTAAGTAACTTGCTAAAAGTCACCTAAGAAGTAAATGGACAATAAAACCATGAACATCTTCACCCATTGAGAAGAGGGAAGACAGGACGGAGCTGAGAAATGGTAGCTAATTCAATCGGTTTGAAACATTTTATAGGCAATATTATCAGCTGTGAAGAAGTAGAAAAATTAACTAGCCAATTAAAAGACAAAAAGCCAAATGCTAACCTAGCAATAGTCTCTGCCCTTGTGCATCACACATTCACATGCATGTGCATAGCCACTTCCACACTTTAGAACTTTTAGATGAGGTGTGAACTTTCCATCCCAGCAAATGAAGATTCACATAAGCTGTGCTGGTGAGTGTTGGAGACCGAATGTGTTTCATTAGAGCACAGGTTAAAATGAATGTTTCCTCCCTCCACCCCCCAACTGGCTTCCCAGACTCCCTCTACTACCTGAGACCAGCAAAGATAAAGAGGAATGCTATGCTTATTTCACCCACCTTGTTCTGAACCCAACCCTGGACTTCTCAAAGTTCCCATAGTCACCAAAACTTGACTGTTTATTTTGCCATAACCATTCTGTTGGTAGAGCCAGCTTGTCCCAGGCTAGCTGGTAAACTCTAAAAAGTTAGTCCTGCAATAGGAAAGTAGTAAGGAGCCCAGGCTTGGAGAAAAAGTAGTTACAAATTGGAAACTTTCTCAAGCAACCTGCCAGCAGTAAAAATGAAAAAAAATATGTAGGCTTGATTACTTTAGTATCTCCATTCTTAAAATGGGTATGATGAAGTTTATAGGAAACCTCATGAACATTAAAGCACACCATGTGTGTAGTGCTTTTAGCGTAGTGCTTGGCAAAATATAAGTTATTAATGCACTTAAATGCCTAATATCTAATGGTTGGTTTTAGTTATTATTCAGGGTCATAGAACTGCAGATTTGAAATGAATCTGAGATCATCAAATGGATGGGTACTATTTAGCAAATTCCCAAAGTTGTGTTCTCTGTCTTTTTTCTTCACCTGAAGAGCTAAAATTAATGTGTTACCAGTACTCCATCCAAGAAAAATGCTACATTGTTACCCTTTTGGGGGATGGATGATACTGCGTGTTTCCCTTACACTCTGTGTATAGTGATGTATGACTAATTCTACCTATGCGATGTTATCTGAGAGCATAGAATATGATAATATATAATGTCAGTTCTCTGGTAGTAGATAAATAAGTTCTATTTTATTATTTTGTATGTTGATATTTCAAATGCAACTGTTTTCTCACTATAAACTTCATAACAGTAGTTTGTTTTAGCACATTTGGAAAATACATGGGAAAAGAAGAAAATAAGAATTTTAGCACATTTGGAGAATACTTTCATGTAGAAAGAAGAAAATAAATGTTCTAGCCCAGATAACCATCTTTTATTTTTATTTCTTAGTGTACAAACACAAACTCAGAGACACTTTGGTTTTCGTATCAATATTATAGCATTATGTTTGTAGGGGATTTAATTTAGGAATTCACCCATAACACGTAACAATAAGTTGTGGATACTTTTCCATATCATTAAATATTTTTCTCTGTCATTTTTATTTGCTACATGAAATTCCGTTATATAGATGTACCATAATGTAGTTGTTCAATTTTAATGCTGAACACTCTAGGTATCTTACATGACAAGGATATTTTTAGGATTATTAACAATATGGTTTATTACATGTTTTCCACTAATAAG
>NW_007728495.1:293930-301494 GCF_000696425.1 Galeopterus variegatus
GGTCCTGTCGTTCTTTCACCTTCACCCAACTGACTCTCCAATCCAAAAGTAATTGCTGTTTAGATTTTGCTTATTACTTCACATATTTCAGACATGTCCTGTATACACAATAGAATTTTATTTCCCTTCTCATGGCAGCCTATGCACTAGCTCAATTAACTCAGCACTCATATAACTTTTTCACCTAGGTAGTAGCATAGTCACAAATTTGCTTTTGGGAGAAATGATCCCTCTTTTCTCTCTTGTCCTAAGTGTCTTTTATTTTTCACATAAAATTCTATCTTAGATGTTTTGCCTTATTAATTTATATAGCTCTGCATCATGGCTTACATACTTACAGAGTGCACCATTGTATGGGTATATCAAAAATTACTCATGATTTTGTTCAGTGGTAAGTATTTTACTGATTTTAAGGGTTTTTTGTTTGGTTTTTGATTATTTCATTTTTATGACAAACAATGCCGTATTGAGCAAATTGTGAGTGTATAACTTAAGGAAAATTCCAAAAGTGAGTGGGCTTTCTGGAGGTAAGTGTGTACATATTTTAAGATTTTGTAGTTATTGCCTAATTGCCTTCAAAATGTTGTTCTGATTAACACTCCCATCAATGGTATATGAGAATACAGTTTCAGCACCTATGGGTGCAGTTTCGATATGATCAAGCCTAAAATTTCATTGTTAGAGTTTTATTTCCCAAATAATATCTGGTAGTGCCAGTCTTTCTTTATTCACTAACTTTAGGCTTATAAGACTTTAAAGGATCTGAGTGCGGTTGAACTCTCTGGTGCCATTTTATTTCCTCTTTCACCCTTACATTCTAGCCATTCTGGCCTTCACCCTGGCCTTCAAATATGCCAAGCCTATTCCTATTTCTGGGCCTTTACAAGCTGGATTCTTACATGTATTTCTTTGCTCAATCTGTGGTGATATTTTGCTTTGGTTGGTGCATACAAAGGAAATCTTGCCTTACATAGATATTTAATTGGGAAGACAATTTTTTTTAGGCAATTTCAACTACTATTCTTTAATAAAACATCAAAACTCCACAAGTGGTAGTTTTGTAAAGGTTAGTTGCAATGTTGAACCTGTAATAATATCAAGAAACATTTTCTACTCTGGTTTCCAAAAATCTAATTTTTGCTTCAAAGTTTATATTTTGTCAAATGTCATCAGTTATTTTCCTTGAAGTGAAATGTGCACTTTGTTTCTGGAGAATATATTTGTTGTATACCTGAATCTGACAAACCATAGTTTGTATGTCAATCACACTTTTAATTAAAAATGGTGCTACATAAAAAATAAGTGGCTAGTTCACAAGAGTCACCTATAGATTTGTCAATTTGTAAGGCAAAAGGACAATCCTGAAGATCTGATATTAACTTAGTGTTCATGTTTCAGATAAATATTTATTTTCATGAATTACTGTCTCATCAGAAAGTGGCTCACTGTGATTTGTTTATTGCCTTTTCATCCTGCAGGCATTCAGTAATATCACCTTAGTCTCTTAGCATTTGTATGCACTTCTCAGACCATGCAATATACTTTACCTAGTAAAATGCCCAGTGGCTTTTTCATTGCTAATTTGAAAAGCTATAACAAACACTTTTTGCCTCTTAGAGTCCATCACATCCGTAGTTAAATATTTAGTTATTTTTCTTTAAACTGTGAATGATTGGCCTCAAAATAATATCACGGTTTGTTATCTTAAAACTATTTGAAGTGTTCCATTGCATCAGAGAAAATACATTTAATTATTAGCATCTGTAAATCAAAGGTAAACATGGATTTGTTCATTCATATGATGCTTATTTCCATTTTTACCCTCTTTCTTTGGAGTAGAGTTCTCCTCATGATTCAGAGAACTCCCTGATATAGCAGTTTTGTGCAGTACAGCTGTGGATTGAGAATAAAAATCTTCAACCTCCCTTTATAAAGACAATGATCTGTCTTTAAATGTAATAAAATATATCATATTAAATTTTATTTTATCATTGAATAAAACATTAAATTCAAACTACAAATAATATTCAAAAAATTTTAAATATCAGAAACACTTCTGAAAAATTGCAATACAAGACTACAGATATTACAAAATAATTTGTGAGATTGATAACTACATTACAGAAATAATGTCAGGCAGACAGTAGGAACACAGTAGTGTTACTGAGAACAAACTAAGTTAATCTCTGAAGACACCTTTGTACTCTATAACATCTACTATAGAAAATTCTAGAAAAAATGAAAAATACACAAGCAGATATTTCATTAGTCATCAGAACAATGGCATCATCGCATGTCATGTAGCTTAGGAAAAACTCACTGTTCACTCCTGTGAAAATAAAAGTGAAAAATACAACTGACATCTTAATATTATTACAAAATTAATTTTTACATTGTGGACTTCCTGAAGAGTGTCAAGGTTCACAATACACATTTTGAGAACTGCTGCTCTAGACAATTTTATTGTTAGCTTCTTATCTCTTAGAACTCAGCTTCCTCAGACTGGCTCTCTAATCACCCAAACTGAAGTAGTTTCTGACTTTCCATCAGTTGTTCTTTATCATTCTAATTATAGTTTCTTATCATTCACGACTCTCTGAAATTATTTTTAGTGTGTTTATTTTCTAACCATTTATTTTACAACTTTGGCCTTCTAGAATGTCACTTTCATAATAATAAGAACTTTGTCACTTAGGCTTGATGCAGAGTAGGACCTCCATATGTATTTGTTGAGTGAACAAAATATTTTTCCAGAATATTTCTTTCTATTCTTCATTTGTCTATTTCTTCCGATGGATTTTCAGATACATTTTGTTATAACAAAACAGTACAATTGGATTTTAATGTGATCACATTGATTTTTATAGATCATCTGAGAAGAAGTTGACATCTTTATAATATTGTGTTTTGACATTCAAGGGTATACTGTTTTAGCATTTATCTTTGTGTGTGTGTGTTGCGTGTGTGTGAATATCTAGATTTTAACTGAATAATAAGTAAATTAACTTTTGAGAACTCCATGCTATGATAGAATCATGGTGAAATATGGACCTCACCCTAATTACTAGAGAATTTGAAATGGTTTCTATAATTCTTGTCTTCAGTCCAGTTTTCTCCAGATTATCTGTCTCGATTAATGAACCAAGAAACCTAAAAGACACAATTCTTTGATGGGCAATGCTGATACAGATTTCAATTTTGTTGTAAAGGATAAGCAAGAATGAATTAAACTTCCCTTTATTCCATGTGAAAGCAAGTAAAGCACAAGAAATATGCCCATGACATTTACAGTTTTTTCTAAAGTTCAAAGTTGAAACTAGAAGTTTCTCTGACACGTCCTCTAAAGCTCTCATAATGGATAAATGCCAGTATATGTGAATCATGTCTGCCAGATGTTATGATTTTATATATATATCAATTATCATATACATGTATATACAAAATGATTCCACATAGTACAGGATTTAATTTAAGTGAAATATGAAGTATAATATATAATTTCAAATATGAAAATAAAAAAGTATATCAAGATTATATTATACTAATCAAAAATAGAACATCGATGACATCAGGCATCCTGCCTTCTTCTGTCCCCCAATAAGCAGTGTGTGTATATGTCTATTTAATGAATACATTCTGGCAGTTAGGAGTGCTCCATAACATACATGCCGTGTGATCCTGTGCACTTCACTTAGCTTTGATTTTGTTCATCTCCAAAATGGAATGGTCATATGCCTACTATAAAGTGTTCTTTGTGAGATTACCTAAGTTAATGCATGTAAAAATCCTAGAATAATTCCTTGCATACAGTAAGCATTTAATAAGGGTTAGTTATTATTACTATTATAGAAGTCCACCACTTTCAGCTTGTGTGAAAGAGTGTCATAGAAGACAGTGCTTAGTATAAAAGCAGCAAATTCCCTGAGATTAGAATCTTTGCTTCTGTTTCTTCTGTTTTCTGCTCTGCAGTTCTCTCTCTGTATATAAACTTTGTATACCTTGTTTTCCATATTTATAAAATAGAGCTAATTTACCTCTATCTTGGGAATGTTAAGGGTATTAAATGATTTGATACATTAAAGCACTTAGAGCATTGTAAACATATAATAATTCATATTTATAAACTGAAATGTATAAGACTAAGTTAATATTCACAGATGTATGCTTAATATTTATACTAATATTTATATTTTAAGAGGTATGGAATCAAATAAAAATTACAATTTATTATAAATGTTATAAAGTAATAAGAAAATGAAAGAGAATATAAGCTTGAGAAAGCAGAGAAGTACTCCCTCTTGGGCAAACTAATGATTAAACTGGGTAGGAAAAGGTGAGGAAGTGGAAGAAAGAGTATTCGATGCAGAGGTTTCAGAATTTTTGAATGAAGGTGAGATGGTAAAAGCTTGATGGCTGAGTGGCATGAAAATTTTGATTGAACATGTAATGACGCCAATTCATGTAGGTCATAAAGAGCATATTACTATGCATTTTGGATTTTGTGTGATGCTAGTGATTGTTCATAAGCAGTAGAATGACAAGAGGAAACAGGAAGTTCAAAGGGGGCACAACAAAATTAGTCCAGGCAAGAAATGAAGATGGTGGCTTGGACTAGAGAGGTGGCATTGCAGATAGACAGAAGTTGGTATGTACAATTGCTATAAAATCAGAGAATGAGTAAATGACATAAAAATATTCCCTTTTAAGTTCTGTAGCTAGGACCTAATTAAGAACTTTAAGGATCCTAAGCATGGGAAAAGAAAAGTCCATACATGTATATCTGAAAAGACCTAAGCACCATTTTGCACTGGAGAGCAGCCCCTGACCTCAAGAGGCACAAAGTATATGTCGAAGAAACCAGAATAAACATGCAGTAATGGTACCATGTAGCAACTTCTTCCACAGGAAGAAGAGTAAAATACTATGAGATTACAGAGCAGCAGCATCAGACCCAGACCTGGGTTATTGGGGAAGGTTTAACATAAGAAAATGAAAACCAAGATGAAATTTTAGAGTAAAGGATAAGCTGGAGTTAGTCAGAGAGAGAGGTTCAGACAATTCCAGGCAAAGGGAAAGCTTTATAAAGGACCAAATGAATGGGGGAGTCTATATTTTAGGAAATTGACTGGCCGTCTGTGGCTGAATGCATGAATAGAAGGTCTGTAGAGATACTCACTCTTAGAAAAAATCTTTTTTTCTTTAAATTAACTACATGAGGGCACTTTAAGAAGTTTATGGGAAAAAATGATATTATCTTTTAATTCCATTTTTCCACAAACTTTTTGAATTATTCATGTATGATGGCTCAGAACACACTGTCTTCCAAGGAGCTTAAGTTAATTGAAGGGTTGACTATGTGTAAATAACATGTACGATTAAAAATATTTTAATTTAATCTGTTTATAAATGAATACTTTCCTAGGAGTCCAGTAGGCATATCTTCTTAAATATATAAAGTTTTGTGGACTTAAATAATTCTAATGTGTGGTTTTTAGTACCAATGTCATGTGGCATGTTTTGAAAATGACATAATGTTGACTCATTATAAAATAGGTTCCACTAAAAACAAATGGAGTTCTAACAGCAAATGGTATAAATACTCATTATTTTAGTGTTGAAAGTTTTGGTCCCGAAATTTAATATGTACCTGTCATTCCAAATATCCTTCTTCCTCTATTGTATTTGCAAGGAAATGGTTGAGCTTTAAGATTAAGTAGTTCATATACTTTTAGATGATACACATTTTCCAGGGTTATATGGTTTCCCCTAAGTTTCAAAGGGAATTTCAGAAAATAGCTCTGAGGTTTTAAAATACAAGTTGTAGTTGACTTATTCATAAACCACAAAGATGTTTTCATGATAATTACTTCAATATTGAAAACTCTGGTATGCTCTTTAGTTTCCCCTCTGCAGAATATATATTTTTGGATACTTACCTAAACCTGCTATATTCCAATCCAATAATGGAATTACCTTGATATTAATATAAGTCCTTCTAAAGATTCCAAGAAGAAAATGGGTGGATTCGTTATGCTAAGGTTGGCAATGATTTGTTGGTTTAAATATTTCTGGGGTTTTTTTGTTTTTGTTCAAAAAAAAAAAAAAAACCCATGTTTTTTGGTTAGGGAATTTCAGAAAATAGCTCTGAGGTTTTAAAATACAAGTTGTAGTTGACTTATTCATAAACCACAAAGATGTTTTCATGATAATTACTTCAATATTGAAAACTCTGGTATGCTCTTTAGTTTCCCCTCTGCAGAATATATATTTTTGGATACTTACCTAAACCTGCTATATTCCAATCCAATAATGGAATTACCTTGATATTAATATAAGTCCTTCTAAAGATTCCAAGAAGAAAATGGGCGGATTCGTTATGCTAAGGTTGGCAATGATTTGTTGGTTTAAATATTTCTGGTTTTTTTTGTTTTTGTTCAAAAAAAAAAAAAAAAGCCATGTTTTTTGGTTTCTCTAGTTAGGATTGGCCATAACTCAAATTTTGAAATAAGTCAATGATTTCCAAAGATGGCTGTTGACCAAAATCATCCAAGTAATATCTAAAAAATATAGATACCCAAGAGATTCCCCTTAGAGATTCTGACTGAATGTACATGACTAAGGAATCTAGATGTTTAATAAGCATCCAAAGTGACTAAGATAATCAGGTGGAGGTAGGAGGGTTACGTTCTCTATATTCCTGTATTTTTACCTCTCTGTGTAGTGGAAAGTCCCATCATCTTAAGTTTGGAGGCCTTTGGCTAATAAGGCATGGAGAGCCCCCTACTTTGTGCTATTGAAATGATCTCTTCCTAAAGACCTTAGAATCCCAATCCCTGATTTCTTATGGTCTTCTACACAAATTTAAAGACTTACTGCACAAATTAATAACTTTCGTGCATTTTCACTTGTCTTCTGGAGATAATGTCCCTGCCTTTTTCTTTTTTCAATGAAAACTTTGTGACTATGAGGGAGGAAATTTAGGGTTAGTTTAACAGAAGTGCCCAGAAGGGAATGCAAATGTGAATTCAGCATAAACTACCTCATGCCTACCTCTTCAGACAACACATTTTGCAGATGTACGGAAAGAAGGTGTTAAGACTCAGTTTCTTCAAGAATATTCTTAGTGTTCAGACATGGACTTGGGTAAGACTAGAAGGTAGCTTGTCACAGAATATTTGTCTTTGTTGAAAATTAATGCCCTATATTAAGATGTACAAAGAAAGTTAGCATTGATTTTTTTCATCTCTTATTTATTATTCATTCTATCAACCCTGGATGATATGAAGTTTGAACTTACTAATTGGCTTTTTGTTCATCTCTTCATGAACGATTTATAAAGTTACTTTAACCTTCCAGAGTTTCACAACCTCACCATTATCTTCTACAGGATGGAATCTGGGTTTCAGGAAGCTTAGTATATCCTCCCGGAGGCAAAAGACTGGGGTAAGGAGTGGCAATGGGTATCTTTGTTATGGTTCTTTTGTTCCTCTGACTGTCTTTACGGATGGACCCCTGCAGCTCATGAGCTTGTGGCCTCTTGTCTCTTGGGTCAATCATGTACCGA
>NW_007728496.1:0-15655 GCF_000696425.1 Galeopterus variegatus
TTTTCACAGCTCACCAGGTAGCTATGACATTGTAGCCCCAGGGCTAAGCATTCCAGCAAGCACCACATCTGCAGGGAGCTGCTTCCCTGAAGATGCTGGTTTGGTTGGGCTTTTGTTGGCAAATAGCTCTGTTTTTCGTGCGATTGATTGGAATGGTGCAGGAGACCAGTGGGGAGCTCCAGCAGAATAACTGGAAAGACCCAAGACAATAGGTCTCTCTGGTCAAACTGTGAGTCTTAT
Source organism: Galeopterus variegatus (assembly GCF_000696425.1). Taxonomy (NCBI): domain Eukaryota; kingdom Metazoa; phylum Chordata; class Mammalia; order Dermoptera; family Cynocephalidae; genus Galeopterus; species Galeopterus variegatus. The sequence continues at coordinate 241 of NW_007728496.1, forward strand.
CTCTCCCAAGTAGCCGTTTAGAAACCATTGGTGGTATACTAAGTCTCTTTGGAAATCCTAGTTAATTTTGAGTTTCCAGTCGAGTGGATGAAAAACAAAGCTAAGCTTGACTCTATTTATAGAGCAAATTGGCTAAAAGGTAGGAAAATCGTTGATATACTATTTAATTCTGATGAAATATGGAGACTTGTTTGTAATGATGTTGTAAGTACCCTGTAAACAAGGCTAACTATTTGCATTAGCAAATGATGTGACTATCCCAGCTCTTGTCCCTGACCACAATGGGAATTAGATAACTAGAAAGCACCCTGAGAATTCCCCAGAGCTATTTTAACCTAATAAAAGGAAACCCACACCAAGCACACAATGTTTTAGTTTGGACAAAGGCTGTTCTAGCCCGAAGCAGAGTCTGAGAGGCAGTGATTGATGTTTTCCCATCATGAGGCATAGTTAGCTAGTTCCTTACTTTGTTTCATTTATGGTCACTGAAGGATATTAGTTTGTTACAATATGCCCAGAAGGGGATGGGGGGGAGGCTTAAAAGGTCCCATAGTTATTAATAATTTAAACTGAGGAAAGAATTTAAAAATCAACTCCATGGTAAGGTATCTCTTGAATGCTTTACCAATGATCTGTTCTAGAAATCTCATTTATAATGACAGTTTTTTTTCCTGTAGTTGTCAAAAGACAAGATTTGCCCCCTTTTTATTATCCTGTGGTCCGGATGCACCAGCTATGGTTTGCCTCATTTCGTAATAACACTTACATCACGTGGGTGCAGATAAGCAAGTGGCACCTGCTTCACAAAGACTGGCCAGCAGCACATTTAGCAGCAACCAGTGGAAGCGCAAGCATGGCTTGATGGAAGATGGATCGTTAAAGCTATTAGAATGGAAAAAAGCACAAGATTCAGATGGGGGAGATTCCACCGGTCAGTAATGTGCTGATTGATACAAGCTTCTCCTAGGATATTTTCTTTACCTGCCATGAATCTCTCTGTGAAACTATATGGCAGGAAAACTCATTGGTCATTCCTAGGTTTTGGAGGCTGAAATTATCTTATCTTATTCCTGATTCACTTCCAATAGAGGGCATAAGGACAGGATTTTTAGCTGATTGTTAAGGGTAGAATTTGGTTCTCTTAGCCCTGGGCTTGGTAAATCTGGTGAACGGCCCTTGAGTGGGAATTGCATGGTGAAGTTAACGCCTTTGACAGGTGGGGTAAGGGAGACAGTGGGAAAAATCGCATGTGTGGGGTATCAGATTCTCAAAACCTTTCATACTGTTTTTCCTAATATTCTTTTTTTTTTTTTCCTGTTCCATCAACCAAATTTCAGGTTGAAAATATTAGAACAGGTAAGGCAGAAACAGTTTCACTTAGGGTTTCCTTAGAAATGTATCAGCCAAGCTCATTAAATTCATGTTTAATATAAAGTGCAAGTTTGGGGTTTTGAGTGCCTGGATATTTTAAAGGGAAGGTGTTAAGATCTCAGCTACTTTTCTCACTGTTGCTCTTCTGCACAATTTCTGGCTGGGATAAAGCACAAAGCCAGAAACAGAAGGTCTGATATTTGAAAAATCTTTGTGAATAATCACTGGCTTTACACAACCCTGGCAGAAAGAATCCTCACTGGAGCACCATTTTGGATACTAAAACTTAGTGGAATTTGCATGTCCTAGCTCCGCAGTCATGACTGAAGCACTAATGCTGCAGTCAGATTGCTCTCAGAATGAATTTTCACACAAGTATATTTATGTCTAATCTCAAAACCTTCTTTTTGTTCCTGGAAGATAGATTAGAAATGAATACTTGACTCATTTGCTATGTAAATTTCTAAATTTTTCACCCTGGTTCACATATGAGTTCAACAGTGATGACTAGGTAAAAGAAAGACACTGTGCTTTGGTGAAAAATGCCTTGGAGTGGAGGATGTATCAATTATATCACTTCCTCTCAGAGCGTCCCATGGCACTTAGAATAAATCCACACTCCTTATTCTGGCCACGAGATGTGGCTCCTGCCTGTGGCTCCAGGCTTGTCTTACTTGACTATCTTTTTTGCTCCCTACCCTCCTGCCATTCTCACCTCCCTTCTTTTATTTATTCCAGTGCTCCAGCTGTCTTCCTATTCTATGGTCTTTACTGCTCACCCAGATCTTTCCATGGCTCCCACGTTCTTGAACCTCAAGTCAAATGCCATCTCTTAGGAGAGGCCTTCCCTGACCTCTTGATGTAGCATCGAGCTCTCTGTTGTCTTGTTTTCTATAATCTCTGTTTTACCTGTCTGTAGTCTCCCTTCCCTCATGAGAATAAGTGCCTCATGAGGACTGGGTCCTTACTTTTCTTATTCACCCTTATATCCCCGGTGCCCGGCATGTGTAAGTGTCTCATCAATATTAATGAACGGTTGAGTGACGTGAAAATCAAAACTTTTATGATCTGGCCCATCTCTCCCATTATTAAACTGTGTTAATTCCTAGAGTTCTCTAGGCCTTAGCTTTGCTTTTTATAAAATGAAAAAAAGTTCGAACCAGATTTCTAATAATTTTTTACATTGGTTGTGCTGCACCGAATCCTGTTTTGCTTTGTGGGCATAAAAGACTTGCCACAGTGTGAATTATAGGTTAGGAACTCTGTTCATGATACATCTATAAACAGCTCCCATTGACTGAGCTTTGAGATAGTTCTCAGGACAACTGTGTTATCCATCATTCACTCAACAAACATCCTTTGGGAACCAGCCACACTGTTAGGCTTTGGAAATAAAGCAGTGAGCAAAACCATCTGTGCCCTCCAAGTTCTTACATTCTCAAGGAGAAGATAAGAATTAAAACAGGCAATTTCAATATAATGATAAATACCACGATGGGGGAGTGTTGTATGACTGCCACAGGCAAGGCACCTAATGCAAATATGAGACATTTGGGAGACTTCCCTGGTACAGTGACAATTCAGACAAGACCAGAGGGCACTGGTACTCAGGTGAGGGTGAGGAAGGGAAGGGTGTTCCAGGAAGAGGCACTATGCTGAAGGCTCCAGGAGAGAGAGAGTAACTTGTTTCAGGAAGCTTTGCAGTTGCATTGGCTGGATCAGAAGCTGCAGGGAGATGACTGAGAAACATGGCTAAGCTTTGCTGTGCACAAGACTCTTCCCAAGCAAGGGGGGGCTGCTGTAGGTGGTTTGGCTCTCTAGTTCCTGAAGAAGGAGGCCTTGATTACTGTCTTCTCTAACATAATGTCCAGAATAGGATAAATTGTTTGATTTATGCAGCTGTTAAATTACTTATTCTCCATGACACTAGCATATTAAATCTATTTCTATTAAAGATATAGAGAAGATTGGTACTGCCTTGCTATTTTGACTTTCATGATAATATCCTGCACATAACCTCACATTTAACTGGGATAATTCAGAGGACTATTTACAGAGACGTTCCTTATTTTTTTTTTTTCTCATGGAATGTAGAAAACAACATTAGATAATTCAGTGAATTTTCACACTTTGCCAATTCCCAATAACAACCTTATGTGTGTTCAACAGTTGAACTTATTCTGCTACTCATTCTGGGCTTGTTCATTAGTTCTGTGACATTTGGTCTTTACCCTGCTTGATCTGATGTATCAGGTTCCCCAAGTCCTCAGCCCATGTTGTCAGGGAACTAGGCCATATAGTACTGGGAAAATGGCATTTCAGAAGGTTTTTTCTCCCCCTAAAGCCATGATCTTGCTTTCAAACACAAGAAGTTATCTTGTGCTGATTTGTAATATTCTGATAAGTTGAAACTTTGTTCTTAAGTTATCTAAGTACAGCTCTGTTATAGGTTGAGTAATTAGAGGCTATATCCCCCCCCCTCAATTCGTATGTTGAAATTCTAACCCCTAGTACCTCATCATATGACTGTATTTGGAGATAGGGCCTTTAAAAAGATAATTAAGTTAAAATGAGATCATTAGGGTAAGCCCTAATCCAATATGACTGGTGTCATGCACAGAAGAAACACCATGTTAAGACAGAGGGAGAAGATAGCCATCTACAAGCCAAAGAGAGAGGCCCTCAGAAGAAACAACCCTGCTGATACCTTGATCTAGGACTTTAACCTCTAGAACTTGAGAAAACAAATTTCTGTTCTTTCAGCCACCCATCCTGTGGTATCTTATTATGGCAGCCCTAGAAAATGAATACAAGCTAAGGCAAGTTTTTAAAATGCCTAAGTTGAAGATTTCATGTAATTCATACATTTATGAACTAGCCTAGTACATCTTTTATTTATTTAGGGGAAAATGTTTTTACATATTTTTTCAAGAATGCATTATCGGTTTGCTGTCAAGAACATTAACAGCTTTGCATGACAAGACTACAAGACCCCTCTGAAGGGGTAGAAAATCAGGGAACACAAAAGGATTAAAACAAAAAGGATCAGTTAGTTACAAGGAATTGTGGTATTTATTATAACACTGGTCAGTCATCATACCTCCAAATCATGATTTAAGATGGAGAACTCCTATGAGCTCAAATTATACCACATGCTTTGGAATGAACATCAAGTTTATAATTTACAAAATTTGTAAGAACTCTCTTCTGAACGGGCAGGTCATTAGTGGTTTAACTGGCTGATGTTGAAGAGTCAGCATTGACCTAGAGAGCCAGGTTCTGGTTTGAGGTCTATTACTAGGTATGTGGAAACTTGGGCATGCCTCTTTTTCTCTGTGGGTCTCAGAGTCCTCATCTGTGAGCTGACGGGATTGCATTGGCCTAGATGACCTTGCAGGTCCATTCTATCCTTAAAATGTAGTGTGTTTCTGGTAGGTAAATGTGCTTTAGAAACATTTGACACCTATGAGACTTTTTGTGGGGTTTAAAGCAATCTATCTAGTTACCAGTTATAGAAGTCAATACTTTAGAAAAATTTAGCTCTGCTCCCAAACTTTCAAGGCATCAGTGGAAGTGTTATAAACTGTCATTTCTTCAATGTCCCCCTAGTTGTTTTATCCATATTTTCCTCTCTCTGGGGTTGACATTGTATATTATTGTAAAATAAATCTGGTTTCTGATTGATAATATAAAAAATGCTACATATTCTCAGAGCCTAAACAGGTTGTCATAGCAACTGATGACATTTCTAGTCTACAGAGTGTACAAGGAGTACATGGCCTCTGTGTCCCTGAAAAGTGCTGCTTGTTATTTTTGCAGTGGGAAAGCTGGAACCAGTAATGGTGTGAAGATGGGAAGTCATCCAACACAAATCTTCACTTTATAGGTTTACCTCAGGCAGGAAGTGTCTTCTTAATCATTGAATCCCCAGGGCTTGCATTAAAGTAGGCATTTAATACATGATTTTTGCATAAACGAATGAATAAATATTAGAATATCTTGCTGGCACCTGACTTCCAGAATAAAAGTCTTAGCCAGTTTAACTTTGGCAAAGTTTTATTTATCACAGTGCAGTAGATATTTGTCAATTTTACTAACCAGCATTGACTTATACCTCAATTTTCTTCTGAGATGTCACCCCCTCTCCAACTCTTTGTCAGTGGTTTTGATTGAAATCACTCTTTTCCCAGGCACAAGAATGGGCATGTGACTTGGGCCTAGCCAATGAAAGCCTGTTATTTCTGTGGTCATGGAATCGGTTCAGGGATGGGCATGTGAACCACTTACCTGGAGACACACTGCTGACAGACAGAAGTACATGCTGCTTTCTAGCTGGCCTTAAATATGAATGTTGAATGGCTTGAAGCTGTTAGCAGCTGTCCTAGTCTGTTTTGTGCTGCTGTAACAGGATACCTGAGACTGGGCAATTTATGAAGAACAGAGATTCATTTCCTCACAGCTTTGGAGGCTGGAAAATCCAAGATCAAGGCACCAGCATCATGTGATGATTTTCTGGCTGTATCATCCCATGGTGGCAGGTCAGAGGGTGAGATAGATGGCAAGAGTGAGCTAAACTCATCCTTATAACAAACCCACTCCCACAATAATGGCATTAATCCATTCGTGGCCATGGTTCCCCCGTGGCCCAAACACCTCCCATTAGGCACCACTTTCAAACATCACCACTTTGGGGATCAAGTTCCCAACACTTGCATTTTGGGGACACAGTCAAAGCATAGCAGCAACCATATCACCATCAATGGAATCTGAGGATGAGGTTATTATGGAGCAAAGAAGAGCCAAGAGATGGGGAGGGACTAGGACCTGTGGCATTGTTTGAGTCACTCCTAAAGCAGGACCTTCCTTTGGACTTATCAATTTTATTAGCCAATATATTCTCTTATTACTTAAGACAGTTGGGACTGCATTTATATTACTCGCAACATAGAAAATATCCATAGAAAATAGGCCCACAACAAGTTTTGAGGATTGTGGAATGAATTCCTGGTATGTGGACAAACTCTTGACTGTTTGATTTTGGGCAAGTTCCTCTCTAAAAATGAGGCCAATTATCCTACACTTTCCTATTTCCCATGGTTATTAAGAGATCAAACTTTTATAAATACATTTGAAGTGTTTTGTAAAATACGAAACTCTTCTACTGCTGCTGCTATTAAAATTTTGTCAGCAAGCGGGTACTGCAAATGATGCTGAAGAACAGTGTTTTAACCAAAAGCTGCTAATTCCATGACATCTGAATAAACATCTCATTTATAATTTTATGCCTCAGACCTAAAGAAAAACCATGTGATGCAAAACAATTGGGTGCTGAGAGGAAAGAAAAAAATTGAATCTGCTTTTAGAAAGTTTCTGGTTATATATATATATATATATTCTTATTATGTAGCATAGGCGAAATAATTTTAATAATAATATTAATAAATATTACTCATTATTAACTATATGTGCAAAACAATTGGGTGCTGAGAGGAAAGAAAAAAATTGAATCTGCTTTTAGAAAGTTTCTGATTATATATATATATATTCTTATTATGTAGCATAGGTGAAATAATTTTAATAATAATATTAATAAATATTACTCATTATTAACTATATGCTCTGTGTTGCTTTACACGTTTTATCCTTTTAATTATCGCAACTTTGTGGGAGGTGCTATTATTTCTCCTCTTGTACAGATGAGAACAGTAAGACTAAGGGACAGTGAATAACTTCCTCAGTGGTGTACAGGTAGCAGGCGGCAGGAGCAGAGCACAAACTCAGCCTGTCCTTCAGAATATTCAGGTTTTTCCTTAACTCAAATGTTTAGAAGAGAAATATAGGTGTAGGTAAGGCTTCTTCATTATCAGGTTGAATCGTTGTGCTAAAATAATGAGTTGTCTTATATATGGAACCTAAAAAACTGAACATCATAGAAATAGAAAGTAGAAAAGTAGTTACCAGAGGCCGAGAAGACATAGAGGTATGGAGAAGGGAAAGATGATGATCAAAGGGTGCAAAGTTTCAGTTGGACTTAAGAAACAAATTTTAGTGATCTAATGCCCTGAATGGTGACCACAGCTAATAGCAACGTATACCATATTTCAAAATTGCTGCAGTGTATTTGTATCATCCTCATCACAAAAAATGATAATTGGGTGTGGTGACTGAATCTTTTTATAATGTATACATAGATCAAAACATCGCATTGTACCCCATACACAATTACTATTCATGTATAATACACAATCATTATTTGTCAGTTAAAAATAGAAAATAAAAATAAAATGTTTAATTTTAAAAGAAAGTAAAATAAAATAATGAGTTGTAGTAGGGTTGGAATGTAGAAAGGCAAAGAGCAATGTTATTAGTCCGTTTCTGTTGGATATAACAGAATACTTGAAACTGGGTAAATTAGAAAGAAATGAAATTTATTTTTTATAGGATGGAGGCCTGGAAGTCCAAGGTCCAGTGAACACATCTGGTGGCGGCCGCCTTCTTGGTGGCGACTCTCTACAGAAACTCAGGGTATCACATGGTGAGAATGGGCTGAGAAAGCAAGAGCTCGCTTCTCTACTTGCTCTTCTTTTAAAACCATCAGAACCACACCCATTACTCCATGAATGGATCAATCCATTCACAAGGGCACAGTCCTCACAATCTAATCACCTCTTAAAGGTGTCACCTTTCAGTTACCGTAATAGGATTTCCCACCCTCTTAACACTGTTACAGTGGAGATTAATTTTCCAATACATGAACTTTTGGGGGACACATTTGACCCATAGCAAGCAGTAATAGCCTAACAGTCAGTCTGGACTCTGCCTAAATCTTGATAAGTAACATTTTCATTCTGAGACTCAGTGTCCCAAAAGAAATGTTATGAAGATGAGAGGAGGCACAACTAGGATAGTTCTTCGAAGAACTGAGAAGTGTTAGACAAGAAGGTGGTATTTTTATTAAAGGCATTATTGGTTTAAATCATTGTCCCTCCACTGAGGTATTAAATTGACTTTGAGTTTTACAGATGACAAAGTACTTTTACTTTTTTATAAAAATTGAGGTACAACTTACATAAAATTAACCATTTTAAAGTGAATAACTTAGTGACATTAAATACATTCATAATTTTGTGCAAACACCACCCCTATCAACTTCCAAAACATTTTCGTTACTCTAAAGTAAAACCTATTATCCATTAAGCAGCTTTCCACACTTTCTCCTCCCAGCAGCTCCTGGCAGCCACCAATCTGCATTCTGTCTTTACAGATTTATTTATTATGGATGTTTCATATAAGTGGGGCCATACTGTATGTGACCTTTTATGTGTGGCTTCTTTCACTTAACATGACATTTTTTTTTTTTTTTTTTATAAAAGATGACCGGTAAAGGTATCTTAACCCTTGACTTGGTGTTGTCAGCACCACGCTCAGCCAGTGAGCGAACCGGCCATCCTTATATGGGATCCGAACCCACAGCCCTGGTGCTATCAGCACCGCCGCAGCCCTGGTGCTATCAGCACCACACTCTCCCGAGTGAGCCACGGGCCGGCCCTTAACATGACATTTTGGATGTTCACCCATCATGTAGCATGTATCAGTACTTCATTTCTTTTTATGGCTAAATAATATTCCATGGTATGTATATACTATAACTATAAAATAATGTGTGTGTGTATATATATATATATAATAACTTATAGTGTCATTCATCCCTTGATGGGCATTTGGGCTATTTCTACATTTTGGCTGTTGTGAATAGTGCTGCTTTGTACATGTAGTTGTCTAAGTACCTGTTTTTAATTCTTTGAGTATATACATAGGGATGGAATTGAAGAGTCATGCTGAAATTCTATGCTTAACTTTCTGAGGAACCACCAAACTGTTTTCCAGAATGACTGAATCATTTTGCTTTCCCATCACCAATGCAGGAGAATTCCAATTTCTCTACATCCTTGCCAGCAATTATTTTCCTTTGTTATTTTCTTCTTTAAAATGTGTTATTTTAGGCATACTTATGGTGTAAAGTGGTGCTTCATTGCAGTTTTGATTTGCATTTCCCAAATGACTAATGAAGTTAGGCATCTTTTTATGTGTTTTTGGCCATTTGTATATTTTCTCTGGGTTGAGGAATTGGGGAGGAGCAATGTCTATTCAAGTTCTTTGTTCATTTTTAAACTGGGTTGCTTGTATTTTTGTTATTGAATTGTAAGTGTCCTTTATATATTCTGGATATCAGAAATTTACCAGATATATGATTTGCAACATTTTCTCCCATTCTGTAGATCGTCTTTTTATTTTTTTGATAATGTCCTTTGCATAATTTAAAAAAAATTGATGAAGTATACTTTGTGTTTTCTTTTGTTGCTTATGCTTTTGCTGTGTTATCCATTGCCAAATCAAGATTTACCCCTATGTTTTCTTCTAAGAATTTTATGGTTTTAGCTCTTGCATTTTTGTGTATGGTGGGAGGTAGGGGTTAATTTCATTATTTTGCATGTGGATATTCAGTTGTGGATATCATTTATTAAAAAGACTTCTTTTCCCATTTAATCGTTTTGGCATTCTTGTTGAAAATCAATTAGCCCTAGACATACGGGTTGAAGTACTTTCATTTTTGCCATCACTTGCTTTTCACAATCTGGGAAGAAACACAGAACACCAATTATTTTTTCTATTTAGCAAGTGGGGGAAATGTAGGCTGAGATGTTGATATTTTAATAATAAACATATCTTTCATTTACTGACCTTCTATGTGTCAGACCGTGCTGGAGAAGATGTATATCTATTATTTCTGAATTGCACAACAGTCTCACAGAATCATTACTCCAGTGTAGCATGAGAAGTACCATGAGGTTAAATCACACACCCCATTTCCTGCAACTCATTAATGTCTTGGTCATGTGTGGAGTACAGATCCTTTGATGCCAAAGCCCATGCTTCCTCCATTGCATTACACTGTCTTTAGTTACACCACTAGTCATCTCTGTATCTTGTTGCTCATCACTATTCTCTGTAATATAGTTATGGCTCTTTAGACCGGGTTTGAGTGCCAGTGGAGTAACACCTTGACCCAGAGCTGAAGGAGTTTGATTTTGAGAGGCTCTGGTGAGAGAGTATGGCAGAGAGACAGGGAGAAGGCTATTGTCTCCACTGTTGCACAGACATAATAATTACTCTGGCGACTCAAGGACTGGCAGCTTTGGGCACATCCCCAGCTAGCGTGCCTAGCATGGACCTTGGACGTAGACACAATGATGTGGATGGAGAATGTGAGTAGACTTGTTCTTGAGCACACCTGAGTCAACCATGGGGATCCCAGGAAGACACTGGCAGGCACTCTGACGGGGAAGGCCTGAAGCCTTCTAAAATAAGTGGACAAAACTCAAGATTTGGGTCATCTTAGCTTACTTGTATGATAGGCATGTGGGGCCTGGAATGTTGAGTTAGCCATAAATGTCCTGGCTGGGAAAATATTTGTTTACATGTGTGGTCGAACTTTAATAAAAAACCTGGCATGGATCCCCTGGTAGAATGTCAATCAATGTCCCTCAACTACTTTTCACATTCTCTGACTCTTAAATGTCATCTAAAATCTCTGTTTTCTGAGTGACAAAACACAGAATGTGAAACTAGAAACAAATTGGCAAAACTCTATGCTACTTAGTGTGAAAAACCTGAAAGTGCCGTTAACTTTCCTGAGCTGATGATAGTCATCAAGGCTGTGGTCTAGTGTGTGTGAATGAGAAACCAGGTCCAGCCTTTCTGAGCTGTTGATTTCCGTCTTAATGTTTCTGTTTGATTGTGTGTTGATTTGGGAATTCGAGTGGTGCACCCTGTACTCATCTTTCCACTTACTTAGGCAGCTTGATAGTTAGAACATCCACATTTTAAAAATTTCAAACAGATCCACAAATGAAAGTATTTATGTGCCCCTATTTCTGTGAAAAATACAACATACTGTTCTAAAAAATTTCAGCAAGTGCTATTTATTTTTATTGCTTAGCACAGATCTGTCTCCACTCTGTCTCCAAACAGTACAGCCCTGCGTGTTTGATTTGGATGTCTGGTTACGGAAACATGTGATACTATTGAACAGCATCAAAGTTAAATTCTCCCATCGTCTTTGTTTACTGAACAAACGATAAAGGAGTTTATATAACTGTGAAATAAAAAGACAACCTAATACTCAATAGTAGGGGATTTACTAAGAGGACTATGGCATTCCATGGAAGAATATGTTGCCATTCACATGAAAACGTGTTTGAGAAGAATATCTAGGGATATGGGAAAATACTCATAGTCTAATGCTAAGTGAAAAACAGTAGAATACAAAAACGTATATATATATATATACCTCTACACGAATTTTAGGAGGTGACATTACCTTTTCCAATAGTTCATTTAAGGGTATAGCAAGCACCTACAAGGTAAAGACTAACAAGAACTCTTTTCTTATGAGTTTATATTTTACTGGCAAAAATAGATAATAAACAAGCACAGCATGAACTATTCACCTAAAATCGTGACATTCAGGACACCTGAATGACAAGATGGAGCCAGCTGTGACAATTAAGAGAATAGCATCCTCAGCCGAGAGAGCTGTAAGTGCAAATGCCTGAGGTAGGAGTGAGCACGGGGTGTTTGGGGAACAGAAGGAAGGCTAGTGCTGCTGGAGTAGGTGATCGAGAAGGGGTGTGCTGGGCAATAAGTTCAGAAGGCGTGTAGATGCCTGGTCCTGTGAGACTGTGTAGGCTGTAGTAAAGTTAGAATTCTATTAGGGGAACATGGGAAGCCAGCTTTGAAGCAAGGGAGTGACATAAGTTGATGTATGTTTTTGAAATATCACTCTGGCTACTATGTGTAGAATGGACTGTAGGGAAATGGTGTGGAAACAATCAGGCCTGTTAGAGGATGTGACAGTCACGGAGGAGAAAGACAGAGGTTCTTTGGTTTAGGTCAATGGTCTTTTTTTCCGCTTCTCCCCACTGCCTTCCCAGGAGGGACATTAGACAATGTCTGCAGATATTTTTGATTGCTGTCAGTGGGAAGGGGTTGCTACTAGCATCAAGTAGGGAGAGACCAGGGATGCTTCTAAGCATCCTGCAATGCATAGGACAGCCTCTCACAACAAAGAATTATCTAGCATGAAATGTTAGTAATGCAGAGATTGAGAAACCCTGGATCAGAGTATCCCAATGAGGATGGGAGAAGTAGATTATTTTGAATACATTCTGTAGGTAAGTGAACAGGGCTTGCTGAGAGGTTGGATGAAGAAGTAAGAGAAAGAAAGGAATATACAACCATTCCCTGGGAATCATGCTTCCGCACTGTGGTATGAAAAGCTAGATAGGGATCAGACAGTACATGACACAGCTGGGACCAGCAATTCAGGTACCCTGACTCTGAAGTCTGGGACTATCCACCACATCAAGCTTCCGTGTGAGTGGTATAGGAGAAGACAAGTTAAGCTGTGAGTTATCATTTTAAATATTTATGGCCCTAAACCCTGCTCTTGTACTTCACTATGTTGCTCTGAGAAGCATCTAAGTGACCAATGAAACATAATTAGGTTAATGTTCAGTAGTGTATGTGGCCAGCCAGGATTACTTTACACAGTGATTGATGATCCCAGGAAACTTAAATAGCTATTGACAGGAGGTATCTTTGCACCAGCACGTGGGGGTGAGTTGCTACACATTCTCCTGCTTCATACTAAATCAGCAAGTATAAAACCCTCCAGTGGCTTCCCAGTTTATTAGAACAAAATCTAAAGGCCTTGGTCTGATCTTCAAGGTCCAATTTGCACTGGCTGCTGCTCACTCTGCAACTTCAGCTACAACTACTCTCTCTCTTGAGGAGTCTACACACGCTGGCCATATTTCTGTCCTCCGTGTATGACCAGCTTGTTTCCGTCTTAGGTCTTCCTCAATCTCTGTTCCCTCTGCCTGGAACACCTTGGCCTAATTTATAATAGTTTATATTGAGGTTAGTGGTTGTGCAACAAAGAGTATGGGTGAGTATGTTTGGTAGCAGGAGAGCTCTAGGTTCCAGGATATGGGAATGCAAATAGTTTTACTTGGCTGCTTTGGGAGAAGTAGGTTCAGGAAAAAGAAGTTTCAAATAAACCCCCAACTTAGGGTAGGTTGCTGGTTTGGATAAAGGGGACTGAGTATCTCGATCTTCTACTGGGGAGCCAGTTGTTACCAGCAAGGTCTAGCCTCAGTAGAGTTCATTAGACGTCCCTACTTTACTTTATGGGCCTCTTTCTTGCCTTCCAGTGCTCCTGCTTGTTAGAGACCCAGGGCCATATGCTGTTCCATTGCTCTCCAGAACCTCTATCATTTTACATTCTCTGACGAGGGACTTAAACCTCCAAATGATCCCACCCTGCATTTTCTGACCCATCCAAAATCTTGTACTTTCTTGAATATAATCTCAGTCAATTGCTAGAAAAGCTTGAAGGAGAGAAGATACTTAGATCACATATTTGTTTGCTCATTCAAATCACCTATGAAGTTTTAAGAAAAACTGATTCCAAGTATCATCCCCAGAGATTGTGATTTAATTGACATGGAGTGCAGCCTGGTATTGCCCAGACGGTTCTAAGTACAAACAAGTTTGTGAACCACTCCTGAAGTTAAGACATTGTTTAAGTGGAGATGGCATAGGTTGGAATTAGATAAATCTGGCTTCCAATTAGGACTATTATAAAAATGGAAATATTTCTCCATTTCCTAGTTTGTGAATTTGATCAGGTTACCCACTCTCAACCTCATGCAGTTTATCAGTAAAATTATAGCAATAATAACTATCCCAGCCATGGGTTGTGATGGTTGAAATAACCTAGCATAGAACCTGGCACACAGTAAAAACTCAAGGAAAATCAGCTTTCTCTTCCCAGCCCCTGACTTGTGGCAGCAGAAAATCTGTGCTGGCTCAATTTATAGGTATAGTAGGTCCTTCTTCCTTCCTTACACCTCATGGAAGGATGGTGGCTTAGTTGCCAGTATTCCTCAAAGCTCTGTCCTCCAGGTACAACTTCTTTTGCTAGAGTCTGGACTGCTATGTGTTCTGACTCAAGACCATTTGAAATAGAAAAAGTGGTGGTCAGCCATTGTTTTAGTCTGTTTGTGTTGCTATAACAGAATACCTGAGACCGGGTAATTTATAAAGAACAGAGGTTTATTTGGCTTATGATTCTAGGACAGCTGCATCTGGCATGGGCCTCAGGCAGCTTCTGCTCATGGTGGAAAGCAGCAGGCAGCTGGTGGGTACAAGCAGATCACACAGCAAGAGGAAGCGAGAGAAAGACAGACTCTCCTCTTCTTTTAAAGCCCTCAAAATCATGTCCCTGACCACCATTTTTAATCTATTCATTATTGTGTGATCCTACAATCCAATCACCTCTTCAAGGCCCCACTTTACAATTACCATAATAGGAGTTCCCACCCTGTTAACAGTCACAGTGGGGGCTAAACTTCTAATACATAAAACTTGGGGGATACAATTAAAGCTTCATTGAGTTTGGGGGGGACATACTTCAATCCACTACAGCCATCCTTTGCTGTTGCTTGTCTGTTACTCAGCATCTTGAAAACAATTCTAGACACCAATATCCTGTTTGTCTCTCTGATGCCAGCACTTGTATAATAGCCAATTACAAGGTATTTGTCATTGTTTTTATACCATAATTTGATTTATACAGGGGCATTTTTTGTTGATAAACCTAGGTAGATTATCAAGTCAGAATACATTTATTAAAACACTAATTGGATCTTGCGCCCTCATCCATCAGAAGACTTTTAATTCTTGTATGGTTTTGGCAGGGCATACCAGGAACCATGTTTGCCTGAGTGAATGACTTAAATCAGGTTGTCTTTTTACAAGGATTACCTTATCTCAAAACTTCAAGGCAAGCCATTCTTTATGTATTCTATGAATAATAAGCAATATTGTTTTCAAGCCTTACTACCCAGTTGTTGGGATACAGCATGGAAAATAATAAGTCTAGAGGCTAAAGCCAAAAGTCAGTGTTCTCCAAAGGGAG
>NW_007728496.1:16481-31201 GCF_000696425.1 Galeopterus variegatus
AGTTTTAGGAGTTCTTAAGCTGAACACGATGTATTTTCCTCCCTTTCCCCAACTTTTGATTTTTAGCTAATATCATTTGACAGGAATAATATTTCTTTTTCCTGAAATGTCTTTTCAGGATTGTGTATTCTGCTGCTTAATACTTTGCATGAAGACATCTAGCAGGTGGCAATAAAAGAACTATTCCCGAAGGAGAAAACAGACAAGGTAGGGGTTGGGCAGGAAGATTGGTAAAATCTAAAGAAGCAGAGATGAGAGAAATGGAATAGATTGACTTGGGAGAAAAATGCTTCAGTAAATCTTTATTGAACACTGATTTGGGGCAAGGCATTATGAGTATATTTGTCAGGAATTTTTGGTTGAAAGTGTCAAAAATTCATCTTAAGCAAGCTTAAGCAAAAAGGTAGGCATTATTGGAAGGATACTGGTATAGCTTAGAGAATAGGGAAAAGACAGCTGGGTTCCCTATGGCCACAGTTTTCCTCTGCAAACTGTATTCATTCTCTCTAGCTACAGGAGGTTCTTCCCTGAGCAACAGGGAACAGGAGCTCAGGTAGTGAACTAACATCATTTTATTGGAATGACCCAAGATGTAGAATTTTTTCTGACAGCTCAGTGTAAGCAATCTTTGGAAGAACTCTAGTCCAGCGTGGGTCACATGCTTTGCTTTAGTTAATCATGTGGCATAGGGGAATGGTGGGCTCTCATTGGTGAGATCATAGTCATACACCCATCCTTGACTGGTGGCAGGGTACCATGACTGACTGGTACCGCAAGAACCACATGTTTTGAGTCAGAAAGAAACTATTCCCTAAGGAAAGAAACTATTACCAGTAAGGTTGGGAATCAGGATGAGCAGTGATATGGGGCAGACAATCTATCCCTGAGCAACAACTAAAGGGAACTAAAATGAGGAATACAAAGATGAACAAGGCAGACAGGGACATACACTGCCCTTGAGGTCCTGGCATCCCATTAGGGAACTGAGACTCGTTTACAAATACCTTTAACGTCCAGAGATCAAAGCAAAAAGTGAAAAAAATTTTTGAGAAAAGGGAAAGAAGAAATGGAAAAGAGGAAAAAAGAAAATGGGCTGAGAAGAGAGCAGATTGGTCTCACTTTTATAGGGTAACAAATGCATGAGATTCGAAGATGACTTAAATTATAGCCACGGGAAAAGAGCAGAAGATGTCATGTGAAATGTGCAAGCTAGCTGAGTCTACACAAAATCTCAGAGGACATGGTCCCTGTGCAAGCCTCTTGTGTGGTCATTCATTTTTTTCTTTAACAGAGCAAATCAGCAAATCACCTTATTTTCCCTTTTAACTTTGTGAGCATTCCTATCTTCCAGTTACTAATTAGTTTTTTTTATATTCCATAGACATAGCTCACTGTTTCTTTAAAATTTGGAGTAGGAGTTGCTGTCAAATCAAGATTGCAGAATGCACTAGGATGGAGTAACAAGGGAAGGGGTTGGACAAGGTCCCGGCAGTGTGATGGAGGGTGACGTCTCTGTGCTTGTCACTCTGCCTGTGGCAGGTACATTTTACTAGGCCGGGCTTCTAGGCCGGGCTCTAACACCAACTTGCTATGTGACCTCAGGCAAGTCATGTTACCTCTCTGGACCTCAAATTTTTCATCTCTAAAATGAGAGAGATTGAATTAAATCAGGGATGGCAAGTTGTTTCCCCATATGTGCCAATTCTGAGCAATTAGCAGTGAGAAGCCTTGTGTCTGGATTCGGTGGGACAGACTTCAAGCAATGAGATAGGTAACATGTTAAGCCATCATCTGTCATTAGTGCTTTAGTGGCAATTGGTTTGCCAGGATTTTTTCTTGTGACAGATGAGGCATTTTTTCCCTTGGGGAAGAGTATGAGGAAACTGGTCCAGCATCCCACCTCTCCAACCAAACAGAAGGTCCCTCAGTCCTCACTGGCAACATCCCTGGAATGAGTTTTCTGCATACTGCTTTCCTAGTCTTTCATTTTATAGTGATTTGCAGTTGTTTTTAATGTGTAGACCTCCTTGAGAATCTAGTAATAACTGTAGATCCCCATTCCAAAGAACATAAACATCTCATAATTTGCATAAAATTTCAGGGGTTTTATAGTAATCCTGAAGACCAAATTTGTAGCCCCAAGGAAGCTCTCCAGGATCATGGACTACAAATTAAGGACTCCAGATATTAAATGCAATGTTATTTTATCAGCATCTTAAGACACTTCTAATTACTAATTGAGAAATTAGAAAAAACATCTCATTATATATTTAAGTGAAGTTGCCTCTGTCAAAACTAAGTAGCAGCCCACCTGCACATACATATATATGTTTAGACCATGGGAATTTTTTTTAATGACATATTGGTTGTTTCACTTAAGTATGATGGTAATTGAGTTAAATAGTAAGTCACTTTGCAAAGATGTGTTGACTTGCTTTAGTTTCTTCAAAAATACCAGTGAGGTGGTTGGATGAAGGACTTAATGACATATTGGTTGTTTCACTTAAGTATGATGGTAATTGAGTTAAATAGTAAGTCACTTTGCAGAGATGTGTTGACTTGCTTTAGTTTCTTCAAAAATACCAGTGAGGTGGTTGGATGAAGGACTTCTTAAGATCTGTGTCAGCTCTAATCCTTTTAAAATTCTAATATATAACTAAATAATTCACCAGTCCACAACTTACTAACAGAATCAAGTTTAGTTCTTTAACTCAGTTGCTTTTAGTAGATGAGTGGCTCTTAAATCTTAGGGTGCATACAAATTGCCTGGGGTGGGTTTAAATGCAGATGGCCTTCTCCTGCTGATGCTGATGCAGGTGGTCCCAGGATCACACTCTGAGAAACATTGCACTAGAGAGTTTGGTAGTGTGAGGCAGAGATCACATCTTACTTGTTTTTATTCTAACAATACAGTGTACAAAATAAATACTTGATAAGATATCATTTCTTTTTATAGCTGAAATTTACCCATTCATCTTTTGATGGGCATTTAGGTTGATTCCATCTCTTGGCTATTGTTAATAGTATTGCGATGAACATAGGAGTGCAGGTGTCTTTTGATATATTGATTTCATTTCCTTTAGATATATACCCAGTAGTGGGACAGCTGGATTGTAAGGTAGATCTATTTTTAGTTCTCTGAGGATCCTCCATATTGTTTTCCAGTAGATGTACCGATTTACATTCCCACCAACAATGTAAGAGAGTTCTGTTTTCTCCACATCCTCTCCAGCATTTGTTATTTTCTGTCTTGTTGATAATGGGCATTCTAACTGGGATGAGATGATATCTCATTATGGTTTAAATTTTCATTTCCCTGATGATTAGTGATTTTGAGTATTATTTTATGTGCTTGTTGGCCATTTGTATGTCTTTTGAGAAATGTCTGCTTAGGACCTTTGTCCATTTCCTTTCATTTCCCTGATGATTAGTGATTTTGAGTATTATTTTCTGTGCTTGTTGGCCATTTGTATGTCTTTTGAGAAATGTCTGCTTAGGACCTTTGTCCATTTCTTAATTGGGTTATTTGTTTTATTGCTTTTGAGTTGTTTGAGTTCCCTATATATTCTGCATATTAGCCCCCTGTCTGATATGTAGTTTGCAAACAATTTTTACCATTCTGTAGACTATTTCTTCTCTTTGCTGATAGTGTTCCTTGCTGTGCAGAAGCTTTTCAGTCTGATGTAGTCCCATTTATGTATATTTGCTTTAATTGCCTGTGTCTTTGTAGTCTTCCTCAAAAAAATTTAGGTTTTTAATACATTTTGTGTTGATTTTTGTGTATGGGGAGAGATGGAGGTCTAGTTTCAATCTTCTGCTTTTGGAAAAACCATCATGTTAAGTCAGGCACAGAAAGGCAAATATCTCATCATCTCACTTATATATGGAATCCAAAAAAGAAAAAAAAAGTGGTTGTCATAGAAGTAGAGAGAATAATGGTTACCAGAGGTTGGGAGCGGAGAGGAGATTGGGGTGAGGAGAAGTGGTCGAGTAAGGGGCACAAAACTGTCCTATCTACCCTAAGTGAATCACTGTGCAGTATATGCATGTACTGAAATAACACACTGTACCCCACAAAAATGTACAAGTAAATGTTAAAATTAAAAAAAATTTTTTTAAACAAACCATTGTAGATATTTAATACATGTTCTCAATAACTTAATTATTCCTGCTTTAGTGAATCATGGGGGAATTGCCTGGGCTTAGAAATGTTTTGCAGGGCATTGCACACCATAATACACAAAGTTATGAAAAATGTTAACACCACATCATATGTTTTAGGAATCACAACTAAATTTCCTGCACAATGTTTTTTCAATATGTTGATCATTTTAAGCTGCTCATTTTCTAATATGGTTAAAGGAGCTATGTGTGTTCTTTAATTCAATAAAAAATGAAATAGGCAACATGATACTTCCTTCTTTTTCTATTATTCTAGTGCACATTGCAAACAGATGCTGTTTGATAATATGTACATTTAGGTCATCTTAATGCCATTTCATGGATATTTGAAATTACTCTGGTTTTCATTTAAAAATAAAACCAATATCATCTTTAAAAAAAATCTGTATAGAATGCTTTCAAATTAATCAATGGAAAAAGGGTAAATGGAATTACCAAGTGTTCAGCTCCTTTTATGTGCTAAGAGCATTGACAAGTGCACACAGACATTGTGGTAAGTAACCATTTAAGAAGCAATTGTTTTATCTGTTTTATGGAAAAACAGACTCAGAGAAGTAAATTTCTCAAAGTCACCCAGCTAGTAGCCAGTAGAACTGGAAATTGCCTAACCTAACATTTTAATAACCTTTTCCAGCACACATCTGTTATCAAGATTTACTTAGATGACACCTTGGAACAAACCTCATGTATCAACGGCTATAATATGTCAGTGGTACACCTGGGCCAGAGTGACTTATATTGGATCAGATTCATATTTAGTGACAAAGACTAAAACAAAACACTGATTATATAAATATATAAAACTCTTGGATATTTGGAAGTGGAAGAGAAACTAGAGTACTGATAAAACTATTCGATTTGCCCAAATTTCTCTCCTCTGCTAATCTAATTTTATTATTTCTTCTAAGGCAAGCTCAGATTTTCTTGAATTACCCCAGCCTTTCTTTTTCCACCACTTTTTATGTTCTTATTTTCCATCTACAAACATACGTGCACACACACACACACACACACACGCACCTGTATTAAATCTTCACAGTTGACATATGACAGAGACATTATTGCCATAATTATTCCCATACACGTACCTGTATTAAATCTTCACAGTTGACATATGACAGAGACATTATTGCCATAATTATTCCCATTTTACTCATGGGAAGACAGATTTGTAGAGAGATTAAGGGATTTACTCAAGGCCAAACAATATTGAGTAGCAGAACCAGGATTTGTACCCAAGTTTGTGTGACTTAGAAAGCCTGTGCTCATAGCTTCTTACCTGCTGTAGTTGGCACCACTAACTCAAATACTTGTAGAGGCCAGACTAGTCATGAAAATGAGTGTAGCAGGTTGGGAGTAAAAATTTTTTAAAAAATTACTTGGCTTTCTTGGTCACTCTTGTTTTCTCACTTTGAATAGGGACCTTGGTACGAGGTATATTTCTCTGCTATTAGATCATCAGAGGTCAAGTGCAGTGATGAATTGCAACTGACGCTCATCCTTGGTGTCCACAATCAATAAGGAGTGGTGCAGACTGTCGTGAACTGGGACGTTTAGGGCACAGCCCTTACTTCCATTAAGACAACAATTGCATGAATTCTTGGTGTCCAGAAGAACCAGATTTTCTGACTTTCTCAAGAAAAGTTGGAACTCTAGAATTTTATGTAACATCTTTCAATTTTTTTTAAAAAGTGGCTTATAATTTTTAGAAATTTTATTTCAAATAAAGCATCAGCCAAATAAAACACGTTTTCCATCTACATGATGTTTCTAGACTGCTCGTTTTCAGCCTCTGTCATTATCACTTATTTGATATTTAAAAATAAACAGAAAACCAGCATAGGAAGTAATGTGCACCTCTTCTGACTTCCCGAGCAGACTGTGATGAGCTCCCCCTGCTTCTGCTTCATTATTTCCTATCGTTCCGTCTTACATGCCTGGTAGGGTTAACATGTCTGCAATAATGATGACGTTTGAAATCCTTAAAGCTTTGTCCTTCCTGCTCTAAATACTGCGTCACATTCTTTTGCTTATGAAAAACCATGTGGTGGTACATATAATTTTGTTGTCGTTACTGTCACTGCCATCAGGTTTTTCAGATAATGCATTCTGCTGGTTAAGAGCCTGTCAATGCAAGCAGCTGCCTTGTGTATCTTGTTGTCATCTGCTGATGTTGCTGGTCCAGAAAGAACGCGGGAAGTGGTTCTTGACGCACACAGACTTCAGCAGCAGACAGAGCCCTCAGCTCTACTAATCTGTGAAATTGTTTCCCACTTTCCAGCACACTGAAAGCTAATTACTTTCTTCAGTGAAACAAAACTATCCACTGAACCAGTTTGTTGAGCTCGGAGATTACTCATCTGTGACAGTTTGCTTATCTCTAGGGTTTTTAAATGTTTACTGTTTGGACATAATTAACCTGAAAGAGGGAGCCGACTGTGTGGGAAACTTTACCTTTCTGGGTGATCTTTGTCTCTTATTTTAAAAGCTGAAGTCTACTCCCCAGCTAAGAAGTGATTTTCCCTACTTGATATTGGAGGTAGTGATGTGCTTTTAGTTGATGGAAGAATTAATAGCTAAATTAATTGTATTTCACAGAGGGCTATAATAATATTCACAAACATAATATTCAGAATGTGGATCTTAAATGAGGGAGGGGTGTGTAACTGATAGAATACTATTGCTGCTGTGGATTATGGTAATCCTCTTAAAAGGCCAGAGGGAGGGAAGATTAAGCTCATTGGCCATGTACTTCATCTCATTTAGTTGCATCCATGTCTTTCAATCAGTTTTAATGTAATGTTACACGATACACCCTTCTGGATATGGTACGAGGAATTGATTGCCACTGGACAAACCTGATAATATTTTGAAGCAATCATCCAAAGCCTACTTCTTCATTCTAGTTGGAGTGATTAGAATATTGGCCTGATTAGTATCTAAAATATGTCATCACACAGTTGGATTTATAATGATGGTGATCATTCAGTAGTCACATGAAACACTTTGTTCTATGTTTTTAATGTAGCACAAATACAATTGTGACATTGTGAGATACAACTGAGCAGAGGGGCCTTTAGTCTGAAAGTTAACACATATTACCTAACAATGAAGGCTATTAGATGGTGGAACTATCTCTCTGGGGAAATAAGAGAAGCAGAGCTCTTTCTATCATTTCAACGTGGAAGAGGGAAGCCTGGGAAGAAGGGAGCTGAGAGATGTGCCAGGGGGTTAGGTGTCGTGGTGACCAGAGGTAAATGCAGAGAATCTGTAGGTCCATAGTTCTTTGTTTTTTTAAAAAAAGATTTTTGTGTGTATGTGTGTGTTGTTTTTTGTTTGTTTTTAGCTTCACAGAAAAAAGTTAGTTCATGGAGGAAAAAATAACTATATGGAATTATGTAAAGGATAAACTGACATTCAGCCCTTTACCCTCACCATTCTATTGAACAGCTATGACCTTGGTTAAGGTATTTCACCTCTCTGTAACTTGTTTCACTCCTTTATCTATAAATCAAAGATAACAATAGTAACACTGTCATAAGTTTGTTGTGAGATTTAAATGAATTAATGTACAGAAGGAGGTTATAGCAATGTCATTCTAGAACAATGTATCTATCTATTGATTTAATCTATCTACTGTATTATTCTGCCACTTGCTTTTCCCCACACCAATTTATCATGAATATCACTTCGTGTCCTTGCAGATAGAACTATACCATTCTTTTAAAGTCTGCATTATATTCCAAAATGTGAATATTCTGTAATTATCAGACCTCTTGTAATGGACATGTACTTTATTGCCATTATTAGATATTACAAGAAAAATTCTGCAATAAATATTCTTGTGCATATACCCTTCTAAATTACAAGAAATGGGAAAGTTAGGAAAGGATCCATGTATTTAAAATTTTGATAAATACTTCCATTTGTCTTTTAAAGAAGTCAAGTTTATTTACACTTCTCTTAATAGTGTCTGAGAATTCCTTTTTCCCCACAATTTTACCCCCATTGGTAGAGGTGATTTTGTTTTGTTGTGGTTGTTACTTTAGTGTATTGCGTGCTCCTGACAGTTCTGTGGGGGGTGTGTATGTGTAGTCTTATTCCTACTCCATTATTTAAGAATTCTGTACCTGTTACGTTGTCTCCTCTGTCCTACACCCAGTACGCCAGCATCGTGCTGCCATTTCACTGGCCTAGAGTCCATCTCTCCAGCATTCTCTGGTACATTGATTTCAGCCTTCCACACACCAAAGGGGCAAAGAGCAGCTGTGCTTGTAGGAACATATTTATAGAGCTGCTCTGTCTAGCTCCCCCTGGAAACCACTTGAGTTTTAACTAGATGACTGGTTGTGCAGATGTGGCTACAAGGTGGGAGCTGTCCAAGTGTCAACTCTTTTCTTCCTTGCCGGTGGGTTAAAGCTAAAGTACTGTGGGACTTAATGAGTGTTTACACTTTGCAGCAGGCAGACCTGGTGTGGTGGCAGGTGGAGTACATACTATCCACCTGTAATGATTATCTGGTGCCATAGATAACTCCTGCACAGCTCTGCTGCAGTGTTGAACATTCTTTCCTTAGGACTTAATTTTTAGGGACCATATGAAAAACCACACCCTTTATTTTAACCTTTGCTCTCATTTAAAAATGTTATTGTTGGTGGCTTGGTGGATTGGCATCATGGAATCTCCTGGGGTCAGGAGACCTACAATCCACTCCCAGGATAGCAGATAGTTAAAGACTAGAGGCCTGTACCCAATTCTAATTCTGCCAACTACTTCCTAGGTGATACTGAGAAAAGTATGTAACTTTTAAAAAAGTTAGTTTCTTCTTGTGTAAAATGGTTATAATAATACATTCTACTGATATCAATCAACGTTTTTCATTACTGACAATAAAAAATTGACTCTGAATGTTTTAAGCGAAAAGAAAGTTATTGTGAGGATACCAGGACTTCACAGATAACCAGGAGGCTGTAAGTTCCCGTTTCGGAACATAGGCAGGAATTCCAGTCCTCAGGAGGCTGGGCCACAGGCATGATCTGGAGAGGATACTCGGCTGCTGCCCTTGGCCTCCACTGTGGCTAAATTCTCACATATCTTTTGTATTTGCAGCATTTTCCCTGGGTTTGAATTTCTGAGCGGGAGTAATCAATGGGCCAAGCCTGAGTTAGGTACCCATACCCAGGCTACCCGACGACAGGGGGAAGGAGTAACTCACATTTGGCCACTAAAATGGGAAACATGATGCTGCCTCCAACACGACCTTAAAGCAAGAATAGTGGAGTGATTCGTAGTGTGGATTCAGGATCTAGATGCCCTGGGTTCAAGTCCCAGCCCCATGACTTAATCCATTTGTGCTCATGGGTAAATGGGATTGTTAAGACACTGAACTCATTAGGGTTATTCTGAGGACTGAATATGTTGATCTGTGTCATGTTCTTAGAACAGTATCTGATATATAATAAGCTCACTAGATTTTATCTCTTGACATTAATTTTTCCAAAAAGAAAGGAGTTAATAATGCATAGCCAAACACAAAAATAAATATAAAACCTAAGAAACAAACCTATCCACACCAATATGAAAACTGACAGATAGTAAACATTCAATTTTTGGTAGTTGTTTTTCTTATTCCTCTTTTCAAAATTCAGCTCTGAAACTAACTTGCTTTCATCAGTTTGGGCTATTATTACTTTCTTCATGTGTAAAATGAGAGTGTGGGCCACATGATTTTCAAGGTAGCTGACAATTCTAAGTTACTATGAATGGGACTCGGGAGACGGCAGACTCTGCTGGGAAAAGGCAGGGAATGGCCTGAGCTTTGTTGCCCAGTACAATAGCCACCAGCTGTATGTGGCTCCCAAGCACCTGAAATGAGGCTATTCTGAACTTAGGTGTACTGAAAGTTTAAATTACAGAGTAGATTTCAAAGACTTAGTACAAAAGGAAGAAATAAGGAAGAAATGTAAGGAATTCTAATAATAATTTTAAAAAATATAAAAATTACATATTAAAATAATTTTGTATATGTTGGGTTAAATAAAATATAGTATTAAAATTAATTTCACTCACTTTAAAATGTGGCTACTAGAAAATTTAAAATTATATATGTGGCTCACATTATATTTCTATTGGACAGCACAGGGATAGACCAGCTATACAGTTGAGTAGTCTGGAAGCAGTGCAATGTTCCTTGATCTCTATATTAGTCAAAATACTTTCATTTTCAAATTGTCAGAAGTTCTACTCAACTTGTTCTTTAAAAAAAGGAATAATTGTTAATATAAGGGCTCACACATAGCTGGAAAGTCCAGGAATAGTCTGTCTTCAGGCTTGACTGGATCCAGAAACTAAGGTGATGTCATTAATGCTCTGTGTGAGCACATATGTGGCCTCTGTCTGTTCATCTCTGCTCTGTTGGCCTTTCTCCTAGGCAAGTTCTCATTTCATAGTAGCCATAGTAGTAATAAGTATACTTATTTTGTAACTCTTAGTTCAGGAGGACAAGAGATGTTCTCATCCCCTCAGTTCTAACACATTTAGCTTGAGTCACGTGCCCAACCTCCACCAATCCCTGTGGCATGGCAGACGATGCTTTGATTAGCCCAGTCACCAGACATGCCCTAGAACGCAAGTGGAGACAGCCATTCAAAGCCTATGGACTGAGAATGTGAATTGCCAAGAAAAATATGGTTTCTTTTACCAGACCAAGGCAGAATGTCTGCTGGATGGGGAAAATCAACAATCAAAGGCTGTCAGGGTGGAAAAAAGAATGGTCCTCTTCCTGTGTTCTTTATCTCATGCTCACCTGAGCCATAAACCTGTAAGTCACCTTCTTCTACCTTCTCCTCACATACCTCATGCCGTTGGTCACCGCATCCTATTAATTTGCCTCTTAGACAGCTTCATGAATGTTCCACAGTTCCCCTGTGTCTTGCACATGCTTTCTGACTCTTCTCCCTGATTCTAATCTCATGTTGCTGAAATCCTAAATCTCTTCTCCACACTACTTGTAAAATAATTATTTATTCAATTAAGTAAAAAATATATTTGTTAAAAAACAACAACAACAACAACAACAGATGCAGAAAACTACACAAAACAAAATACACAACTTAATGAATTCTTCTAAGGCAGACATTCTTGTAACCTAACCACAACCAGGTCAAGAAATCAATTGCCAGACACAGAAGCCTCTTCCACGCAACCCGTTCCACACATAAGCCCTTTGTCACCACTCTAACTTTTATGCTAACCATTTCCCTGACATTTTTATAGTTAGACCTCTATCACTTTCTTCATCTTAGAATTTATCTGTTGAAAACACAATCTGTTTGCACTGCGGAGTTTCTCACAGCTTAGATGTAACTGATTGCAAACACATGATACAATTCACTATGCTCCACTGTCCTCTATATTTTCTGAAAATTAGCAGCTGGGTCCAGAGACTGAATCTGACTCAGAGTAGATTCCTTGGCTAGATTATGGAGACACATGTCTGGCTGTATCCTTTTGTGATTAGTAGCCATTGATGTCTAATGCCTGCATCTATTAATTCATTGCAGTTTGTGAAATGGTGACATGATAATTCTATTGTGTCATCTTTAGCAATTAAATTATTTATTTCTAACCCTTTAATGAGATAGAATTCACATATCATACAAGTCACTAATTTAAAGCGCACAATACAAAATTCTTAAAAGTATATTCAAAATGGTGACATGATAATTCTATTGTGTCATCTTTAGCAATTAAATTATTTATTTCTAACCCTTTAATGAGATAGATTTCACATATCATACAAGTCACTAATTTAAAGCGCACAATACAAAATTCTTAAAAGTATATTCACATGGTTGTGCAGCCATAACTATAATCTATTTTTAGAATATTTTGTCCTTCCCAAAAGGAACCCTGTGCCCATTGGGAGTTACTTCAAACTACCATCCCAGTTCAGCTTCAAGCCTCAAGCAATCAGTAATTTACCTTCTGTCTCTATAGTTTTGTCTATTATGGACATTTCATATAAATGGAATAATACAATATGTGGTCTTTTATGACTAGTTTATTTCACTCAGTATAATGTTTTTAAGGTTCATCCACACTGGTGCATCTATCAGTACTTTATTCCTTTTGTAATAGTAAATGAAATTCAATTGTCTGAATGTACCGTATTTTGTTCACTCAACAGTTAAATGAGTTGTCTCCACTTTTTTGCTATAAAGAATAATGCTGCTAATGAACATTTGCGTGCAGGTTTTTGTGTGAACATATGTTTTGATTTCTCTTGAATATCTACCTCTGAATGGAATTGCTGTTGTCATACAGTAACTGGGTTCAACTTTATGAGGAACTGCCAAATTGTCTTCCCAGACTGGTAATACTGCTTTACATTTCCATCTCCAGTGCATGAGGGTTCCAATTTCTCCACCTCCTCACCAGTACTTATTATCTGACTTTTTGATAACCTAGCCTTCTTAGTGGGTGCGAGGTAATATCTCATTGTGGTTTTGATTTGCATTTCTCTAATGACTAACAGTTGACAATATTTTGATATGTTTATTGACCATATATAGATTTTTGGAGGAATGTATATTTGGATACCTTATTTCTTAAATTGGACTATTTATTTTTTTAATTGAGTTTTAAGAGTTCTTTATGTATTCTGTATACAAGTCCCTTGACAGATATATGATTTGCAAATATTTTCTCTAATTTTATGGGTTATCTTTTTCACTTTCTCAGTATTATCATTTGCAGCACGAAGTTGCTAATTTTGATGTAGTACACTTTATTTTTTTGTTGTTGTTGATTGTGCTTTTATCTAAGAAACCATTGCCTAACTCAAGGACAAAAAGATTTAATCTTATGTTTTCTTATAAGGGTTTTATATCTTTAGCTTTTAGATTTTTAGTATTTACATTTAGGTCCGTGATTCATTTTAAGCTACTTTGTGTATGGTGTAAGGTCAGAGTCCAATCTTATTACTATACGTGTGGATATTCAGTTGTCCCAGCACAATTTGTTGAACAAACTATTCTTTTCCCATTGAATCATCTTGGTACTCTTATTGAAAATCAACAATTATAAATGTAAGGTTTTATTTCCGGATTCCCAATTTTATTCCATTTATATGCCTATCCTTATGAAGTAAGTACCACCTTATCATAATTACAGTAGCTTTGTAGTAAATTTTGGAATTAGAACATGTGAGTTCTTTCAACTTTGTTCTTCTTTTTAAAGATTATTTTGGCTATTCTGAGTCCCTTCTATTGCCACATGAATTTTAAGATCAATTTGTCAATCTATGCAAAAAAGTCATCTAGAATTTTGGTAAGGATTGCGATGAATTGTAGATTAATTTGTGAAATATTGCCATATTAAAAATATTAAGCTTTCCATTCACGGACATTTCAACATTTCATTGAAGAAGAATATTCAAATATTCTTGAATTTTTCAACAATATTTTGTAGTTTTAGTTTGAAAGCCTTCCACTTCTTTTGGTAAATTTATATCTGTTTTTATTATTATTGATGCTATTGTAAATTGAATTGATTTATTGCTTTCATTTTCAAATTATGCATTGCTACCATATTGGAATATAGACAATTTTTGTACATTGACCTTGTATCCTGCCACACTGATAAGTTTGTTTATTAGGTTTAATAGTTTTGTTATATATTCTAAATTGGCTGGAAGAGAGGAGCTCAAATGTTCCTATCACAAAGAAATAATAAATTTTCAGCTATGAATATGGTAATTACCTTGATTTGATCATCACACATCATGTACATGTACTGAAATATAATTCTGTACCCCATAAATATGGACAATAAATGTGTCAAATTAAAAAAAAATATTAGAACCAATAAATGAATTCTGTAGAATTGAAGTATAAAAATACAAAATAAGAAAAAAGAGGTGAAAGTAGACATTCTTGTGTATTTCCTGATCTTAAGGGTAAAACATTCACTCTTTCACCATTAAGTATAATGTAATCTGTGAGTTTTCTATAGATGCCCTTTATCATGTTGAAGAAATTCCCTTTTTTTTCCCCCTAATTTGTTTAACTTTTCTGTCATGAGAGGATGTTGGATTATGTCAAATGTGTTTCTGAGTCTATTGAGATGATCATATGGTTTTAATTCATTAGTCTGTTAAATGATGTATTACATTAATTGACATTTGAATGTTAAACCAACCTTACATTACAGGGATAAATTTGAACAGGCCATGTTGTATAATAGTGTTTTGCATGTTACTGGATTCAGCTTGGTAGTATTTTGTTGAGTTTTTTTGTGTGTCTATATTTATAAGATATATTTTCTGTATTTTAAGTGTGATATCTTTGTTTTAATATGAAGGCAACATTGGCCTCTTGATTGTGTTAGGAAGTGTCCCCTCCTCATTTATTCTTCGAAAGAGTTTTTGAAGAATTAAGTGTGATATCTTTGTTTTAATATGAAGGCAACATTGGCTTCTTGATTGTGTTAGGAAGTGTCCCCTCCTCATTTATTCTTCGAAAGAGTTTTTGAAGAAT
>NW_007728496.1:31576-38518 GCF_000696425.1 Galeopterus variegatus
TCTTGATTGTGTTAGGAAGTGTCCCCTCCTCATTTATTCTTCGAAAGAGTTTTTGAAGAATTGGTATTAATTTTTCTTTGCATGCTTGGTAGAATTCACCAGTAAAGTCATCTTAGCCTGGGCTTTTCTTTGTGTGGAATTTTTAAATTACTAATTGTACTTCTTTATTTGAACCTGTTCAGATTTTCTATTTCTTCTTGAGTCAGTTTCAGTAATTAGACTTTCTAAAAATGTGTCCGTTTCATCTAAGTTATCTAATTTTTTGGCATGTAGTTGTTGATAGTATTTTTTATAGTCCTTTTCACTTCTGTAGTTTTGGTAGTGATGTTCCTTTTTTCATTCCTGATTTTAGTAATTTGAATCTTCTCAACTGCATTTGTTCAGTCAAGCTATAAGTTTGTCAATTTTGTTGATCTTTTCAAAGAACTAACTATTGGTTTTCTTGATATTCGATATTATTTTCTATTCTATATTTCATTTATGTCTAGTCTAGTCTTCATTATTTCCTTCTTTTTGCTTGATTAGCCTTTGTTTCCTTTTTTTCTTGTTTCCTAAGGTAGAAGTTTAAATTATTAACAATTTGTGATCTTCTTTTTTAATATAGGTATATACAGATATAAAGTTCCCTTTGAGTACTGCTCGAGCTATATCCCAGAAGTTATGTTGTGTTTTTAGTTTACTCATTTGAAAATATTTTCTAATTTCCCTGTGTTTTATTCTTTGACCCATTGGTTATTTAAGAATGTTTTGTTTAATTTCCATGTATTACTATATCCCAGAAGTTATGTTGTGTTTTTAGTTTACTCATTTGAAAATATTTTCTAATTTTCCTGTGTTTTATTCTTTGACCCATTGGTTATTTAAGAATGTTTTGTTTAATTTCCATGTATTGACTTCTAATCAAATTTTATTATGGTTGAACCATACTTTGCATGGTTTCAATTCTCTTAAATTATTGAGGCCTGTTTTATGGTCTAGCATACATTTATCCTAGAGAATGTTTCATAAACAATTAAGAATAACATATATTCTGATGTTGTTGGGTAGAGTGTTTAATAGATACTTTTTAGATTTAGTCTGTTTATAATGTTGTTCAGTCTTCTATTTACTTGCCTTATTGTTTTATTCATTATTGAAAGTAGTATTAGAATCTTCATGTATTATTGTTGAATTTTTAATTTTTCTTCTTAATTCTGTCAATTTTGGATTTGTATATTTTGGAGCTGTACTGTTTGTTACATATATGTTTATAAGTGTTTTATTTTACTGTTGGATTGATCCTTTTATCATTATGAAGCGCTTCTCTTTATCTCTAATATTATTTTTTGTTGTTTTTAAGTCTACTTTTTCTGATAATAATATTGCCACCTCAGCTCTTTTATGGTTGGTATTTACATGATATATATTTTTATATGTTTACTATTTGTATCTGCATCTAAAATGTGTTTCTTGTAGAAAGCATATACTTGGATTTTCTTTTTGTATCCAATTATACAATCTCTGCCTTTTGATGGATTGTTTAAATCATTCACATTTAAAGTTATTGATATTGTTAGATTTACATCTGCCATTTTGCTTTTTGTTTTCTGTCTCATGTATTTTTTTAAAATAGTTTTCCCTTTATTGCTTCTATTGTATTGAGTATAATTTTTATTGTATCATTCTAATATCTTTATTGATTTTTAATATTTATTTGCAGTTGCTATTGGCCTTATAAATTTTAATTTTTCAGAATCTATTTAAAATTTGCACCTATTTTGAGAGAAATCTAAAAACTTTACTTTTGTATAGCTTCATTCTCTCCCCACCTTTTAATGTACAATTACTATTATTACATATATTTCTATCTATGTTATAAACCCCTGAATATATTGTTATAATTTTAATTTGCATAATCTTATATCTTTTAAAGAAGTTGAGAGGAGAAAAGAGTGCAAGTATATATTTAAAGAGTTTGCTATGTTAACCTTATTTACCTTTTCTGATTCTCTTCATTACTTTCCTTTGAGTTGGGTTACCATCTGGTTTATTTCCTCACTCCAATACAACTTTATCCCGACTGGTCTCCATTGTGTGGTTATTTCCAAACATATTACATTTCTGTATGTCATAAGCCCAACATTGCAATTATATTTGTATTGTTTTATCCAATTGCTTTCTAAATAAGTCAAGAGAACAAAGAAAACAAAATATTTAATTGTACTGTGTTTTACAATTACATGTATCTTTGTTTGTTTTTTATGTGATTTAAATTACCATCTGGTTTCACTTGCTTTCAGCATGAAGACCTTAGTTTTGCTGATAAGGCAGGTCTGTTAACAACAAATTCTCTCAGTTTTTGTTTGTCTGAGAATGTCTTTATTTTGCCTTCATTTTAAAAATATAGTTTGGCTGAATATAGAATTTCTTGTTGACAGTTTTTTGTTTTGTCTTGTTTTGATTTTTACTTTTAGCACTTTGACTATGTCATCCCACTGCCTTCTTTCTTCCATTTTTTCTGATGAGATGTTAGCTGTTAACCTTATTGGAGTTCTTTGTACACAATAAGTAATTTTCCTTATGCTGCTTTTAAGATTTTTCTTTGTCTTTCAGCATACTTATTGTAATGTGTTTTGCTGGGAATATCTTTGCATTTATCCTACTTTGAATTTATTGAGCTTTATGGATGTGTAGACTACTGTTTTTGATAAAATTAGGAAAGTTTCAGCCATTATTTCTTCAAGTATTTTTTATGTTCCTTAACTCTCTTTTTTCCTTCTGGTACTCCCAATACACACAATTTGATATGCTTAATGATATTTCTCATTTCTCTGAGCTCTATTTTTCTTTGTTTTTTTCTCTCCCTGTTCTTCAGATTTTATAATCTCTATTGATCTGTTTTAAGTTCACTGGTTCTTTCTTTTACCAGCTGAAATCTACTTTTGAGCTCCTATAGTGAATTTTTATTTTTATTGTATTTTTAAACTCTAGAATTTTAATTTTTAAAAAAATTCTTATTTTTCAATGATATTTTCTATTTAATAAGACATTGTCATCATACCACTTTTTTGATTCTTTTAGTGTGATTTCCTTTAGTTCCTCAAACATACTTATAATAGGAGCTTTGAAGTCTTTGTCTGCTAAGTCCGATATCTAGCCCCTTTCACAGGCAATTTTTAGTGTGCTTTTTTTCTTGCATAGATTACATTTTTCTGTTTCTTTTCATACCTCATAATATTTTTGTTAAAACCTGTATATTTTAGATAATATGTAGTAGCAAGTGTCAATACTGATCCACCTTCTCCCTAAAAGTTGTTGCTTTTGTTTGCTTGGTCATTTGTTAATTTGTTTAGTGGCCAGACTAAACTAATTCTGTGTAGTTTATTTTCCTCATAGTGTATAGTTTTTGATGTTCTTTATCATATTTGTCCCCCGTGTTTTTATCTTTTAGCCTGGAAACCTAGGGGTAACTCCTGGG
Organism: Galeopterus variegatus; assembly: GCF_000696425.1. NCBI lineage: Eukaryota > Metazoa > Chordata > Mammalia > Dermoptera > Cynocephalidae > Galeopterus > Galeopterus variegatus. The sequence goes on from NW_007728496.1 coordinate 35,034, forward strand.
CTGGTATAAGCCATTTACTGGTTAAATGCTGTGCTTAAGTCCTATTATCCAGTTAGATTTTAACCATTTACTTCTGAGTTTTTTAGAGGCTGTTATTGTAGTTCATGGAGTTTACAATTTTTTTTACCTGTGTTCAGTCAGGGATTAGTAGCTTGGATCCATCTCTGATTGCATCTGTGAGGGTGGGCCTTGAGTATGTACATAGTCTTTCAAACTTCCAATGATGACTGAAATATTTTTAACTCTGGCTTCCTAGGAGTCACCCCTGGATCAAAGTAGCTTATTGTTCTTTCAGTATTCTTTTCAGAAATTTTGTGTAGAGCCTTGAGTATGTACATAGTCTTTCAAACTTCCAATGATGACTGAAATATTTTTAACTCTGGCTTCCTAGGCGTCACCCCTGGATCAAAGTAGCTTATTGTTCTTTCAGTATTCTTTTCAGAAATTTTGTGTAGCCCTTTGTGCCACCAAGGCTCCAGCTTTTGTTGATGTGTCTTTGTGAAGCTTTGGAATGCTTAGAATTCTGCCCCAAGTTTTTCACTGATTGCTCCTGAGTGGATGCTTCGTAGTACATGCCACAGCCTTCCTGACCTGCAGAATTAACTGTGATCCCAGGAGGGCTCTTCTTGACTATCTCTCTTTTTGGTTGTCTCTTTTAAACTGGCTGCTTTTCCATTTTGCTTGTATTGGAGCTACCAGGCTCTTCTCATTCACTCTTAACCAAAACCTCCATTGTTTCTGACAACAGTCTCAGGCATGGAGTTTTACACTCTGAGTTTCACGTAAATTCAATGCCCTCAGGTAGAGCTGTGGGACTCTTATGGGACCATCACTGAGGATGGGGACCTACTTTTCCCAGAGTGACATCTCCACTCTATAAATGGACACTGGGTGTTGGAGTGGCAGTCCCTGCTCTTCTTGGCTTGCTCTTCCTGGCAAGGGACTTTCACTATCTGAGCAAGCTGGGTATGGAACAATTGTGGTCCACTATGGATAAATTGCTAGCCCACTATGACTGGGGTAGAACTACATTCAGACAAGATGGAACTTGGTGGGGAAAGAAAGATCAAGTTTTCTTGGCTGTGTTTGCTAGAATTAAGATTCTGCAACAGGGGTTTGGAGGGGGTTGTGGAGATGAGAGATGCTGGCAGCCTGCAAATGCTGGCAACCCTGATTGAAACTGTAGCTTAAAACTGGGATCTGGATAGTGAGGTTATCCCTATCTTCTTGGATGCATACACATGGGGTAGAGCTTTCATTACCCAGAGCTTATGAGGTGGCGGGCATGTAGTGGAGTGGGTCATGCTCAAATGCTATAGATTCACTGATCTTACCAAAATTTAGTAGATCTTCTCTAATGAATGTTTCTCCATTTTGTCGTATGCAATTATGACAATCTCTAGATACTTTAATGATTATTTTTAATACTTTTCACCATTTATGTTATTGCTGTGCTGGAGAGAGAGTCTGGCAATCACCTTATTTCATCATTCTAGAAGTCCTGCCTACAATACTTATTTATTTTTATGCTTTTATAAAGAGATACTTTTCCTCATTTTTTTAAATTTAATGATGCTTTTTATATAGGAAAGGCAGGTAAAAGCTAGGTGTTTTTCTTAACTTACTGGTTTTAAAAATAATGAATTGGCTCCCTGTCATCCGGTATATATGACAAGTTACTATTTGTTTTTAAAATTATTATCATGGTCATGGATTTAAATCTATTTAATGGGTTTAAATCTATTGAATTTATTGTCATTATGAAGCTCAAATTATGTTTTCTTTGCCAAGTGGGAGCCTCTTCAGGTTGGCACCAGGGTCTTTTTGAAATGTCTTTAGTATTTGTATACAGGTATGACAAGGTATTCTGGATTATCTTGTATATTTTCTAGCCCAGACCTGGAGTCAGTCATCTCCAAGAAGGCCTGAATTATTATACTGAGAAATAGTATTTCAAGATCACAATCTGGATGCTAGGAATTGTCACTGATACTAGGTAGCCATCGTTTCTATGACTTTTTAGTGGAAGAGCCAAAACACACACACACACACACACACACACACACACACACTCACACACAGGTAAAACACCTTACGAAGACATATTGATACTTCCAATTCAAATGAAAAACTACAGGGTTTTTACTTATACTCTTCTCTATTACATTTGACTTTCTTCTACACTTAAAATCATGCTTTTCAGTAATAAACTACCATTTCAAGTAAATATGTATTTAATGCTCACAAGTCTTCATTTAACACCTCTCTAGTCATTTTTGTTAGCTAAATCTTATTCCATTGTAGATTTGACAGAAAACTTCTAAGCTTCTAAACTAAATTCATCATGTTTTATAGCTCAAATATGTATAGCTCTTTGTATGTCAGTCATACCTTAATTAAAAAAAATTTTTTTTAAAGGATGCCTTTATTTCTTACGGTTGGTAACAGTTTGTGCCATTTATACATGTTCATTTTGCTAACACTTTGGCCTACCCTTTTTTTCCCTGAACATTTTGAATATGATACTATGTTTTCTTTTGGCATAAAGTATTAATATTAAAAAGTCTAATGATAATTTAATATTTTTTCTTTATAAGCCACAAGCTTATTTTGATCTCCATGGTGTTCTCTTTCAATACATAATTTCAAAAATATATATACATATAAAATTACATATATATTATACTATACTAATATATACTACATAAAGTATTATATTGCATATATTGTATATTATATAAATTTATACATACATACATATGAGACAATTAAATTTTTCTTAATTTCTAGTTTTTAGCATTTGTTCTGTTACCTTGCCTCAGTTGTATTCTTCAGGGACTCCTATTATCTACATGTTGAATTTTTTTTTTTTTATTGCCTATATTTAATGTTTTTCACTTTCTTCAGAACACTTTTGTCCTCTCAATTTTTATATATATATATATATATTTTTTTTTTGTCTTTTTCTGTGTCCGGCAACGGATCGCAACCCTCAGTGTTGCGCCCGTACCGGACCGGGGACCTGCAACGGGATCGCAACCCTCGGTGCTGCTCCCGCGCCTCGCTCAGCCAGTGAGCGGGAACCGGTCTGTATGTGGGATCCGAACCCTCGGCGGGAGCGCCACCGCGCTTCCCAAGCGGCGCACTATCCAGTGCACCACCGGGCCGGCCCCTCAATTTTTATATTTTAAAAATTATCCTTTACTTACCTTTTATTTCTGTTAAGACATTCTCTTTTGTGCTTATGTACTCTTGTGTTTCTTCTAGTTTAGACTTTATTTCTTAAATTATCTTTTTATTTATAGTTCTTTTGTCATCTAAATTCTGAGTGTTTTCTAATTCCAATGTATATTATTATTCAATGTTTTGTATCAATTGTTAATTCTTTTGAATTTATTTTGAAATAGTGGATTGCCGTTTTAATCTCCTTTATGTGTATGTCATTCTGGCATGAATTCATTGTCTGTAGGGCTGTTTTCTCTTCT
>NW_007728496.1:39549-42527 GCF_000696425.1 Galeopterus variegatus
GATTTCCTGGCCATGTTCCTCTTTCTCATCTTGGCCTAGACCTTATTTTTCTTTTGTTATGTTCTCCCGATCTTGTTCAAAAGTATGTGGCCCCATTTTAAAAAGGAATCCTGGAGGTCAGTACTGGGGGTTTATGGGGACTAGACTGCTCCAATGCATCCAGTTCTTACTGTGGGCCTTCCTCCAGTATTGGTGGGGATGCTCCCCATTTCTGCTGCTTGTCTCAATTATCTCACTGTGCTTTCCATTGCATTATCTGTTGGCTATTTTGGGGTTCTCTTGTTCTCAAGATATTGGTTTTTCCTTCTTTCCACACAGACACCATTATCATGTGAGTTTTGTGGCTATAGGTGATTTGTTCCCTCCTGCTTGTATTTTGCTATTCGTGGGATACCTTATCAGGAAATTTTGTCATAAATGTTATCCGTGGGTTTTGCTTTTGTTAGTTGGTTGGTTTGTTTCTATGTGGATATTCAAAATGATTAAAAACAGTGCTGCCACTGTTTCCTCCAAATCCTGCAGAGTAATCCTTTAAAAGCACAAGTCTAAATATGACACTTACATGCTTTGAAAATAATGTTTTTGCATTTTTTATTATCCTTAGATGAAGTCCATGCTTCCTATATTGGCCTAGAAGAGTGGTTCCCAAAATTTGCTTTGTACTGGAATGACCTGTGATGCTTTTAACCATCCCAATGCCCAGATTTTACCTTAGACCCATTAAATTAGAAGTTCTGAGCATGGGACCGCTCATTGGGATTTTTAAAATCTCCCCAGGTGATTCCAATGTTTGAGAACCACTGATTAGAAGACACTTTACAATCTGATCTGGCTTTTGTATACTCCTCTACTTCTCTATCTTGATGTCCTCTGACAAGCCCACAAATAATCCATGCTTCAGTCATATCAAACGACTTGTATTACTAAAATTCACTATCCTGTTGATATTCTGGTCTCTTTGCATATACTGCTCTTTCTGCCTAGAATGACCCCTTTCTTCCAAAATGACTATTTACCTGATAACTGTCATATAACTTGTAGATAGCAGATCTAAAGATTATTACAAGTATCTGGTTTTAACATGAGGCAGGAAGCATGGCCAATTCATTGTAAATCTAGCTTTCCTTTTCCCATTCTGGGCCCGGTGTTGAACCCTAACTGTGTGAGCATCTGAGCTAGTTTTTGCTTGGAGGTGGGTGGGCCTTTAGCTCTTTCTGGCTATCTCTGTGAATTCTTGGAGGCTAAGTTTTTGTCTTTAGGAAGTTTATTGAGAAGAATGAGTTGCTGGCCAGGACATCTATAGGGTGTTTACTTCTCTGGGTCTTGATTTATATTCATAACACTGAGGCTGAAGTGGGAAATTAGACCTGCCACTTTAAAATATGCACGCCCTGGCTCTGGTACTGTGAGGACTGGATTCTTATCAGTAGTTGCATTAAAATAGCATCAGAGACAAGAGCAAGCATATTTTTTAAATGACAGCTCTAAGGAGCCTTCCTGTTTTAGATTAAATCATGATGCCAAAGGCTAAGCCCTGGATTAAAGATTTTGATTTGTCTCCATATTCTCTTAATCAAATCTCCTTTCCTTAATACTTCCACCCTAGGAAAAATGAGAAACCACTTCTTCCTAATGGCTTTTATTGTATTATATTAGGCCCCAATAGACATCAAGCAACTCATCTTGTTTTTAAATAAGATAAACTTTTGGTACAACCAGTGAACCACCATGAAGCTGTTAAAGATAATGTTATATATTCATCTTTACAGTTGTGGAAAGGTGATGATATAAAGTCTGGAAAAATTCAACAAAAATAGTAAAAGTAGTTTCCTCTTTGTGATGGCATTACAGGTGTTTTTAAGGTTTTTCTTTTTTTTCCCTGTGCTCTTGTCTGACTTTTCTGATTTGCTTGCAGTGAACATCTATATGTATACATTTTTAAAAGTTAAGTGTAGTTAGAGTATTTCTTTAAGATAGCAGAGGTTGCCTTTTTAAATACTTAGGAATAAACTTAACCAAGGGGGTGAAAGACTTGCGCACTGAAAACTGCAGTTTATGAAAGAAATTAAAGAAGACACAAGAAATAAACATTCAGTGTTCATGGATTGGAAGACAGTAATATCGTTAGAATATTCATACAACTCAAAGCTATCTACAGATTCAATGCTATCCCCATCAAAATCCCAATGGCATTTCTTACAGAACTATAAAAAACAATCCTAAAATTTATATGGACCCATGAAAGACCCAGAGTAGCTAAAATGATCTTGTGAAAGATCTTCATACTTCCTAATTTCAAAATATATTATAGAGCTACAATAACTAAAACACTATGCTACTGGCATAATGACAGACATATAGACCAATAAAAGAGAATAAGAGCCCAGAAATAAACCCATGCATATATGGCCAACTGATCTTTGACAGGTTGCCAAGAATACACAATGGGGAAAAGGACAGTATTGTCAACCAATAGTGTTGGGGAAATTGAATATCCACAGGCAAAGAATGAAACTGGATTTTTATGTTACACTATACACAGAAATCAAGTAAAAATGGATTAAGGACTTAAATGTAAGACCTGAAATTATAAAACTCCTAAGAACATATAGGGGGAAACTTCTTGACTTTGGCCTTGGCAATGCTTTCTTGTGTAACACCGAAAATACAGGCAGCAAAAGCAGACATAGACGAGTGCAGTGGGATCAAACTAAAAAGCTTCTGCACATGGGCCGGCCTGGTGGCGCACTGCTGTAGTGCGCCGCTTGGGAAGCGCGGCGGCGCTCCCGCGAAAATACAGGCAGCAAAAGCAGACATAGACGAGTGCAGTGGGATCAAACTAAAAAGCTTCTGCACATGGGCCGGCCTGGTGGTGCAGTGCTGTAGTGCGCCGCTTGGGAAGCGCGGTGGCGCTCCCGCTGAGGGTTCGGATCCCACATACAGACCGGCTGCTCACTGGCTGAGGGGGGGGGGGGGGG
>NW_007728496.1:43497-49028 GCF_000696425.1 Galeopterus variegatus
AAAAAAAAAAAAAAAAAAAAAAAAAAAAAAAAAAAAAAAGCTTCTGCACAGCCAAGGGAACAACACAGTGAAGAGGCAGTCTACAAAATGGGAGGAAGTATTTGCAAACCACTTATCTGGCAAAGGATTAATAACCAAAAAATGTAAGAAACTTTTACAACTCAATAGCAAGAAAATTAATAACCCATTTAAAAATGGGCAAAGGAACTGAATAGATATTTCTCCAAAGAAGGCATATAAATGGCCACTAGGTGTATAAACAGGTGTTCATCATCACTAATTGTGATGGAAATGCAAATCAAAACCACCAGAAGATATCACCTCATACCTGTTGAGATGGTTATTATCAAAAGAATAGAAGGTAAGTGTTGGCGGGGATGTGGAAAAATTGGAACCTTGTACACTGTTGGTGGGAATGTAAAATAATGCAGCGGCTATGGTAAACAGTGTGAAGGTTCCTTAAGACTTAAAAATAGTCCTGTCATAGGATCCACAATCCCACTTCTGGCTATATATTCAAAATAATTAAAATCAGGATCTCAAAGAGATATCTGCACTCCTGTGTTCATTGCAGCATTATATCCAACATATGGAAAAACCCAAATTCTCATGAACAGAGTAACAGATAAAGAAAACGTGGCATACACATACAATGGAATATTAGTCATCCATTTGGAACAATATGGATAAACCTGGAAGTCATTATGCTGCGTGAAGTAAGCTATTCACAGAGGAGCAAATGCCACATGATTCCACTTAAAGAATGTATCTGAAATAATTAAACTCATGAAAGCAGAGAATAGAATGGTGATTGCCAAGGGCTGTGGGGAGAGGGAAATGGGAAGTGGTTGCTTAATGGGCACAAAATTTCAGTTATGCAAGCTAAATAAGTTCTAGAAATCTGTAGTACAACATAGTGCCTATAGTTACCAATATATTGTGCACTTAAAAATGTTAAGAGGGTAGATCTCATTTTAGGTGTCCTTATCATGACAACAGTAACAATGAAACCAACAAAGGAACACAAGGAAACGTTTGGAGGCGATGGGTATGTTTATTACTTTGTGGTGATGGTACGATAGGTACATGCACATGTCCAATGTACCAGATGGTATTCACTAAATGTACAGGTTTTTTTTATATCAAATATAATTCAATAAAGCTGTTAAAAATACCCTGGTCAGGGATTTTTAGAATCCATTACCCTTTGTATATTTTTTCATCTGAACTGCAGAAACTAAAGAGTCTCTCAGAACTTGCTTCCTTTCACTCCTCAACTCTGCAGAAGTCTCAAGTCATGAATGCCAGTTAAGAGAGAGTAGAATTTTTTTAAAGCAAGGCAGTCGATTTATCCAAATTATTTTTATTCTCAAATCTATTCCTGGGATAGATGGCACAGGAGGACACAGGAGAGGCCACCTGGTGATTCTTTGTGTGATATGGACCAGGTCGCCCCATAGGATTCAGCTTTAACTGTGCTGATTCTGTCCCAAGAGATAATGGCTAGGAGGGAGATATTAATTACATGTTAGAAAGGACAAACCAGTGCTGTAACAAGGGATGGAAACACAAGGCTCGCTTTTTTTTGGAAGCTCTATTAAAATCAAACTTTAATCATGAAATGTGAAATAGAACACAGGCAGTTAGGAGCTGTTAAAATATTAACACTTCTATTGAAACTGAAACCCAGGCACTTTATTATCCTCATGACCAGCTCCGAGATTCTATAATTAAGTCTTTCAGTTTGATTTATTTAGACTCTAAGCAAACTCTCAAAGTGAGTTTGAGGGGCTTTGTACTTGGAACATGAATGCACTGCATTTCCCGAGGCAGTTTGGAACTGGGGTTTCTTTAACGCTCCGGCTCAGAAGCAGGTATTCTGAGAAACTTCTCTTGAGCATCTTTACTCATTAGCTGTAAGAAGGACGTCAGACATCTCCCTTAGCAGGGTGAATATTCAGGAGGAAGGCAGAGAGGAAAGATGTTATCCTGTGGAGTGAAACTGTGTTAAGTCACAGCATATTAATTTCTCTCCCTCTGTTTTCTTTGGCACTGCAAACAGGCACCTCCCTCTTACCTCCCATCTAAGTCTTTAGCTGGTTCTAAATATTTTCCCATTGGTAAGAATGAGTGGAAAGATGCACTCTTCCACCCTCCACATTATATATATATATATATATATATATATATATATATTTTATATTTTAAAAAAATATATATTTTAATATAAATATATTTATAATTATATATTAAATATAAACATAAATATATTTATATTTAAAATATATTTATAATTATATATTAAATATAAATATATTTGTATTTAAAATATATTTATATATATTTTCCTTTCAGCCTCTAAGGGTTGCTTTGGTATTGAGGAGCACTGGATCTAGAATAATACTAAGATTGAACAGGATAATCTGGTTTTGAATAAACTGTGTAAAATGTAACCCGTTTTTAAGCAATGGGATTGGTGAATTAAGGAAGAAAGTGAAACCTAAATACAGTACAGACTCAAGGGTGGGAGTTTGTCCAATGACATGAAATAATCTTTTTTCCTGGCAGAAGAAGGGAGAGAGGGAATGTGAATCACACAGAAGATGTGCCTAATTAGTGTTAATACTAATTAGAGTTAATACTAAGAAAGGGGATGGAGAGGGAGGGAGACAAGAGAGATGGAGCGTTGCTAGAGGTAAGTAGAGTATCCAAGTTTAAAACTATGGGGACTATTTTGGGATATTCATTTTGAGCATTTGAAAATGGCTAGTTGAGGGGCCGGCCCGGTGGCGCACTGCTACAGTGCACTGCTTGAGAGCATGACGGCGCTCCCGCCAAGGGTTCGGATCCCACATACAGACCGGTTCCCACTCACTGGCTGAGCGAGGTGCGGGCGCAACACTGAGGGTTGCGATCTGTTGCCGGACACGAAAAAAGAGACAAAAAGGGGAAAAAAAAAAAAAAGAAAATGGCTAGTTGACCTTGGTCATTTGCCAAATCAGCTGCCAAACCTGGACCGAAATGATATGAAGTGTTTCATCACTGTGAATACAGATCATAAAGGCTGAGTGAGGAAAGAAAGAAAGAGCACACCAAGGGCACAGAGAAGAGCTCCCTGGACCTTCCCTGTGTGCTGACATCAGTGAAGAACCAGGCTGCATTTCTCTGAAGTTTCAGGTGCTTCACATCCCATTATTTGAGAAACAGTACAGGCTACCCTCAGCCTACCTCACTAAGCATACCTGAGATGAAGGGGTTGGCTGGTAAAAATCTGCCAGTCAGTCTGGTGCTGCCAGGGTTGGACAGCGATGGAAGGGTGCCTCAGAGGAAGTGGGGAATGGATCTGAAATGTACAGAGCAGGGGTTTGGTCCTGACAGCCCTTCCTGCCCTGGTGATAGAGCTTTCTGCAGCATCTTTGTGCACTGTTGGGATGATGATCTGCGATCAGAACAGATCCTAGGCACACTGTGAAGGGGCAATCATTTGTCTCTGCATCCTCACACTCACCTGGAGTGATACGCAGGCCCTGAGCCACCTTTGACACCCCAAGTCCCCTGCCGAAGGCACCCAACCAATCTGCATGGACTTCCTAGTCTGATCACCTTTCCCCTATCAAAAGGGATCTGAAATATCTTCCATTCCTTTACTCTTCCTCTCTTTCACTTTGATGTTGGAAAGACACTATCTCACCCTAAAATGTCAGTATCTCCTTAGCACTTCAAGATGTCTTTACAATCTGTAGAGAGAGTCTGGTAGGCAAAATTCCTTAAGAGAGATGATGATGAAATTTAGTGTCAGAAGCCTTCAGTTTGAGGCCACATTAACTGCCGAACCTTAGGAAAAGTCCCTAATTAATATAAATCTCAATTTATTAACTTGTAAATGGAAGAAAGAATCATTTATTTCATGGGATAAAGAGTAAAATGTGATTATACCTATATAAAATCCAGTAATAATCCAGTGCTGAGTTATTTTTGTTAGTGTTATTATTGTCATTATGGTAGAATTCTTGACTGGCCAGTAAAACAAGTATTTTTTGGCAGGGAAGAGGCTTCCCCCATCAAAATTCTAACATCATACCCTGCAACAACTGCCTACTCTATGGGTTTTAGGCTGGTCTTAGTCTGGGACTGAGATTTATAAGACTCTTTGCAGCCCTTTGCAACAATCAGTTTCATTAAGGTCTCAGAGGTGGCTCCCTTTGACGCCAGTGTGACCCTGTGGCCAGGCTATCAGTGTAAATCTGACCCTGTCACAGTCAATAAATTTAGCAGATGGGGATGAGGTAGGAACAGGATCAGGGAGGACTGACCACTCAGATTTCTTTTGATGAGAAAGCTGACCCTGCACTGTCTTAACCAGTGTTCCAGCCCTGCTGGAGAAATCAACAATCAATAGCCTCCAAGCCCATATATGGGTATGTCAGCTCTGTGGTTATCTCAAATCTTTATGCTGTGCATTATTTTGCTGTATAACTCAGCATTTAGGAAGCTACCCATCCAATCAATCTGTCTTTAGGTCTTTTATTTCAGTAGCTTGTTTATGTACGACCTTCCACATCTTCCATAGAATCAAAGCATTCATTGAACCAGAAACACCCATATCAACTTTATATATTTTTTTGCTTTTGTCACATGGTGGACATGGTAAACATCAATTTTGTGTTTTCTATGAGAGTATCTGCTTATTATTATTACCCACACTACTCTATTTTCTGCCCCCGATAACACGCACAGAATGTTGATTCTTACAGCCAACTTTTAAAGGAGGTGCCCAAATTATGAATAAACCACATTTCTGAAATTATGTAAACATCATATCTGAAAGATATGTTCTCATACAAGCAATGCTAAAGCTTGTGGTTAGATTCCTAATTGGATATCAGAAAGCTTTTTACATCATTATGGTTTTTATAGAAAGACTTGGGATTTCATATAAAAAGCTCCTTCATGGGTAGCTCAGCTTTGAAAAGGAAATTCCTTCTCTTATCATCCTCTCTTCTCTATCCTAGAAATGTAGGGTGCCTTTCTTTCTTTTGCCAGGGATTTTTTTGCTAAAATCAGGGATATGTACTTTCTCTGGGTTAAGCCACATTTTAATTCCTTTTAAGAAAGCATCAGACCTGGGCTTCATAGCCTTCTGGAGAGATCTTCAAAATGACAAGTTAATTGACAAAAAAATACAAAAACAATAGGCCTGAATTTTCAAGACACCAAAAATGTAGAGACCAGCCGGGGTGTGAGCGTGTTGCCCTTTTGCTGCAGACCCGACACTGTTACACCACATTCTGAGCTCACACGCTCTGAGCTCACCATAGCAGTTGCAACACTCTGCTTGATATTTCTTTCTTTTTCCGTTTCAAATATTTGAGATAATGTGGACCTTGCACCTCATCCCCTTAGAGATTTTGTTCACACCGGGCATCTGCATTCAAGCTGGGGGTCAAGTGCTCTGATTCTCTTTCACAGTCGCTCCTGGACAGATGGGACTGGCAATCACAGCATCCACTGGGAGCTTTGTGATCTCACTG
>NW_007728496.1:49115-53502 GCF_000696425.1 Galeopterus variegatus
AGCCTTCTGGAGAGATCTTCAAAATGACAAGTTAATTGACAAAAAAATACAAAAACAATAGTCCTGAATTTTCAAGACACCAAAAATGTAGAGACCAGCCGGGGTGTGAACGTGTTGCCCTTTTGCTGCAGACCCGACACTGTTACACCACATTCTGAGCTCACACGCTCTGAGCTCACCATAGCAGTTGCAACACTCTGCTTGATATTTCTTTCTTTTTTCGTTTCAAATATTTGAGATAATGTGGACCTTGCACCTCATCCCCTTAGAGATTTTGTTCACACCGGGCATCTGCATTCAAGCTGGGGGTCAAGTGCTCTGATTCTCTTTCACAGTCGCTCCTGGACAGATGGGACTGGCAATCACAGCATCCACTGGGAGCTTTGTGATCTCACTGGAGGCGTGTTTGCTGATCAGTACCACTCTCTCCGTTCTTTGGTGGCACCATTCCATGGCAAGCAAGTAAAACTATGGAACATATTTCTCATGCAAACTTTAGAAGTGTTGGGTAGTCTTTTTGTTGCAATTATCTGAGATTCATCATTCTGAGAAAGGTGCACACACATCCTTTTGTGTTTGCTAAAGACACTAGGTAAAAGTCATTATTTTTTGCCATTTTTTTCCCCAAGAAAGAGGAACATATTATTTAATATCTGATGACTGTTTTGGAGAAATTTAGACCTGTAAAAGGCTGTTCAATCTAAGGTTTCCTGGAACAGAATAGAGTAATAGACACATAATCACTGAAACCAGTGCAATACATCGATTCACTCAAAAGATGTTTTGGGGTTTGTCTCTATGTGTAGACATTCTTCTGGGCACTCAGATCCAGCCATAGACAAAAGAGACAAAAGTCTCTTGGTCTCTTGGCGCTTACATTCCAGAGCATATCAGGATCTTAGGCTTTGAGATGGTTGGTACAAGCTTTCCATTTTAGAGGGCCCCCTGGAGGTCATAGGAGCCCTGCTGTCTGTGCTGGCCCCACCTCCAGCTTCTCCCCTGGAGTCAGAGCAGGCCCTTCCCCCTTTCCCCCAACAGAGGAACACTGAGGAGTGTGCACACCACTGCCTCCAGAACAAATGCGAAAAACTCAAGTAGGAGAGTCTCACCCAACTGTCTTGCTTCCATTTGATCCCTTTCCTTCCGAAGTGCAGGATTCCTTCCCTTTTCCATACTTAATGGGTCACTCAGTGTCGTACCCCAGCACCATATCACAAGGAGGGAGGCACATTCGATTTTAGCAATAGTGCCTATTTATACTGGATAATAGAGCATTCTCTTGTGGTGAAGATCATGGTGGCAGGTAACTTGGGGACCAAGAGAAGGTGGCATGAAAAAGTCAGAGAAGGAAGTTGAGTGTAGACTTGAAGGATGGAGTTTGGTGTGGGGCTGTGGAGCAAGGCCCAGCTACTGTGTTCTCTCTGGTTAAGCAGTGAGATGAGGACAGGATTAGTTGAACCAGTTAGTGAGATGAAGAGACTTGGGAGTGGGGATGGGTCGACCATGATGGTTGAGCAGGAAAGTAATGGCAGCAGCCTAAAAAGTTAGTAGCAGGGTGGAGGAATGTGTCCAGATAGGACTGGCAATGTTTAAGCATTGAGGTGGAGGCTTTGACAGCCCATGACTTTTAAGAAAGGGACTTATTTTCATTGAAAAGGGGTCATTCTGAAGACACCTGAACATAGCTGCAGTTCTGCAGGCACAATTATCTTGATGCCCTGGGCCCCGATTCTTCTGCAACAGCACCAAAGAAGTGAACCCTGTGCCCACCCTTTGAAATGTTAAGGATGCAAACATGATTCAAAGATAAACAGTGAACCATTAGCATGTCTCATACTATGCCCCTTGTCCCTTTAAAATTGTACCAAACTCTCACGATCATCTACTTGTAACTATCCATATATAATGCACACACTTCTCTCAAATAGTAGGAACAGCGATATGATTTTGGAGCTTAACCCTTTTCTCTAGGTATATCCGAAAAGGCACTTATAATTCACCATTTTTAATTCTTTACATATTACCTGTGTCCTCCTCCCCTAAAAAGGTATAATTTTGCTGGAGTTTTGAACAGTAGGGATGGCATAAAATAATGTGTTACTTTTTGACCTCTAACACTAACATTTTAACTGAAAATAAGTGCATGCTTTTTTATTTTTATTTTTTTATTGTAACATAGTTGATTGTACATATCTGTGGGGTACAGAATTGAATATCAATACCTGTGTGCAATATGTGATCAGAATAATTACAATATTCAACATTACACAATGTAATTGTTTTCCGTGGCCCTTCACCAGTTCCTCCCTTACCCTGCCCCCTGCCTTTTCCATATCTGGTAACCTCAGTTCTGTTCTCTCCTTTTGAAGTTCAACATATTTTTGTGATTGTTACTTTTTAGAAAAACTAAAATTGACTATGAGCGAAAATACAACTGGTCTCCCAACTTGCTAGCTACATATATCTTCTTTCTTTCTGATTTGCTCCCTCACTGTTCCACTCCATCCGCCCCCCCACCCCACACACACAGAGGATTTTTCTCATACTAGACTCATTAGGGGCATATTATAATGCACCTTAAGAATCAAACCTCTCCTATGTACTTCTTATTCATTTGAGGGAGGTTGAATTACAATGGTCTCAGGATTACTATTCATTTCCTTAAGGCATGATTCAATTATTTTATTTAACTGGTGAATGTATTTTTGACTGATAAATTTATATTTAAGTAGATTTAGGCTTTTGAATTAATTTTGACAACACTGTCTTTGAGACTACACCATATAGCTTTTCCCCCCAAACAACCAAAATCCTCTTGTAAAGATGAGTTTTTGGGGCCGGCCCGGTGGCGCACTCAGTAGAGTGCGGCACTTGGGAGTGTGGCGGTGCTCCTGCCGAGGGTTCGGATCCCATATAGAGACGGGTCTGCTCACTGGTTGAGCGCGGTGTGGGCGCGACACTGAGGGATGCGATCCCATTACTGGTCACGAAAAAAGACAAAAAGGAAAAAAAAATGAGTTTTTGAAAAGATAAACACTTTGAAATTGTCTTTCCCTCAATATTCTGTCATACCTTACATGATACAGACTGATTTTATTCAGAAGTAGTATTTAAAGATCTGAGAGGAAGGAGGATGCAAAAATTTTCTAAATAAAATATCTATGTAGCTATAGATGAGAGATAAAGTTTAAGCTTCAAGTGAGGTAGTTGAGGAAACAAATTAAGATATACTTGGATGAAATATAAACTTGCAGTAGAAAAGCAACAAACACTGAGCTCTATGTATTTAAATGTAAAGGGTACTTGACAAATCTGTGATCATGTAGCTTACTCAATTAAAAGACATTTCATTTATTTGCTCTCTCAAATGACTGGGTGGGGCGGTCTGTACATGCTGAATATTTTGCTCTGCTGTGGGGATAAAAGATGAATAAGCATGATTTTTGCTAGTAAGGGCTTTAGAGTCTAATGTAGGAGCCATTTACAGCACAATGCTGTATGTGCAAGAGAGCTTTGTCCCAGGTGAATGGGGAGGCAGAGAAGAGGCCAATAACTCGGCCTCCAGGGACATTAGGATTGGGTACGGTGGAAATCAGATGCCCTGGAGAAGGCATAACTAAGCTGACTTTTCATTGACGAGTTGTCCAGACAAAGGGAAGAGGGGAAGGGAAGGACATTTTAGGCAGAAGAGACAATCCAAGTGAAGTCAATGAGGCAAGAAAACTGGTGTGCAAGCACCGAAGAATAATACAGGGGGTGGGGGGAGACCAGATTAAGGAGAGAATCAAATATCAGATCAAGAGTCACCCCTGTCCTGCTAAGGAGAATAATCCAGTGCCAATGAGACCAAAGTGAAGACTGACAATAACAATGATAATAAAAATAATCCTGCCTCAAATATATATCTTGTGATGTTATTATTTTGGAAAAATGTTTTTATCAACATTCTCTCTTGACATAAAGAAACTAGCAATGTGTAAATAGAGCAATAATATTGTCAAAATTAGGGGTGAGAAAAATATAGTGATTTTCGGAATTTGGCCAAGGCTATGTAACTTGTCGGGACCAAAGCAGGCCTAGGACATGGGTCTTGTACCAGGTCTGGTACAGTACAGCTGCCCACTGGCATGATAAAGACCCATTTGCTCAAGGCCTTGACAGTATGCAGACATCCAGGCCAGCTGTCTTCTTCTGTTTCATATACAGGAATGGAGTAAGACCAGGCTGAGCCCATCCATGGGGGAAATAGCTCATATTGTATGTACAACTCTATTCTGTTCACATGAGAGAAAAAAGAGTAAGGAATAATCCATAAGAAACTGGCAGTTTGGGGGCCGGCCCGGTGGCGCACTGGATAGTGCACCGCTTGGGAAGCGCGGCAGCGCTC
>NW_007728496.1:54293-70381 GCF_000696425.1 Galeopterus variegatus
GGTTGCGATCCGTTGCCGGTCACGAAAAAAGACAAAAAGGAAGAAAAAAAAAAAAAAAGAAACTGGCAGTTTAGTAATAATCATGAGAAGAACTGGAAACAACAACAAATATATTTACTTGAGTGGTTGTCAGAAGCTAAGCAGCAAGCACAGCTCTTTGCGTTTCTTCTGACCCCATCGCTCACCCCCACGAGGCAGACACTGCTATTGCACAGGTAAGTAAACCGAGGTTCAGTAACCCAAGTGATAAACAGCAGAAGCGTGACTCAGACTGAGATCTGTCTGGCGTCACAGCCCCCGCTCCTCACCACCGTGCGACACTGCCGCTCGATTTCTGCCACACCTGTAGGGCGCCGTATGTGAATTGTGGGTATTTAATAAACCATATGGGGACTTTCTCTGTTCTTGGAATTCTACTACAGAGGTTGCTGTTCTATAGATAAAGGAACTGCATCCTAGAGTGTTTACTAACTACTCTTCAGTCCTGTTGATAAAAAATGAAGGAAAGGACAGGAGAAAAAAGGGAAGGGGAGAGGAGGGGAAAAAAAGAAAAGAAAAGAAAAGCCAAATATCTTAGGCACTAATGGAACTCGGTTTCCTATTTGCTTACTAACTTAGCTTCAAGGGCAGGGCTGTAATAGAAATTTATTGGAAACCCTGTCCCTTGAATAAAAACATAATGTATAAACCAAAGGAATGATATAAAGCCAAACACACAGAAAACCTGTTAGTTTTCAATAGTGTTTGAACTTCAGGTTTTCCTCCTGTTCCTAAGAACGCATCAGGGTATAGGGCTGTCTTCTTGCATTTCAATGTGTTTGCAGCTATTTTTTCTCTCCCCATTGTGGCGAACGCACAATCAGGTATTAACGTGACAGGATGATGGAAATGAGAAAGTGAAGACTGCACATGGGAAGGCAGTGATTAACCAGAATGCATATTTATCATAGTCTGTCATTGTTTACAAACAATATAATGCTTCCTGATTGTAGAATTAAACTCCGGGCTCCAGTTTGTGAAGTCAATCAGACAATGCCGGCAGGTGCAGATCCTCAGAAGGACGAGCCGAGTTAGTGCTCTGGATACAGGATATACAGGAGCTGGAGGCAGCGGGAGCATCTTCTGTCAAAAACTGATCTTTGTTGAAGATTTTAATCAATATATTGGAGTGGCTAATCTGTAAGCCTTACTTTCCTCATCTGTAAAATGGGAACAAGGAAATCTCTGTCACAGAGTTTCTGCTGTCCATGTCCACTCTCAGAAGTCACCAGCAGCTCTTGCCTGGAATTCTCTGAGCAGCCTCCTAACTGGCCTCCCTGCCTCGTTCTTGCTCACCTATAACCCATTTTCTAGAAAGTAAGCTTGTGATCAAGACAAATTAAATCATTCAATTCCCCTGATAAAATTATTCCTCTTATTCCCCTGGTTTAAAGTTCTAACTCCTGACGGTAGCCACTGAGGCCCTACACAATCTGGCTCCTGCGCCTTTCTCCAGTCTCATCTTGAACATTCCTCCTCTTCAGCCACATTTAAGGTGTGCAGGTCTTCTTTCTGTTCCTTGCACGTGCCGTCTCTCTTCCTTCTGCCTGTAATGATTTCTACGTGATGTTCCTAGGCTGGCTCCTTTTGGACAATTAGGCTCCAGCTCAAATCTCAACTTCCCTGGAGATGCCATCTGACCACTCTATGTACGGATGGCAACCGTCTCACCCCAGTTCACTCCACGGTATTATCTTGTTTTGTTTTGTTTGCAGCCCTATTACTACCTGAAATTCGTTTTCTTTTACTTGTTTATTTTTTTTTTTTTACTAGAATTTAAGCTCCCTGTGTCCAGCTGTGCAGAGAGCATCTGGCAGAGAGCAACTGAATATTAGTTGACTGCTGATTGAATGAATGTGAAGATCAAGTAAATGGAAATGGTTCTATAACCTATTAAGTGTTATATAAATAGCAGCTGTCAATTTCTCATCTCCTGCAAAGTCATGGCTCTTCTCAAATCTATGTCAAAGTGAAAAGAGCCTAATTTTCAACCAGGAACTCTCTTTCAAATGGGAACTTACTTTCCAGGAACATATAACTTATAGTCTAATGAAAGGCAAGATTAGCCCAAGAGTAAAATTGAACTGTTTTTCAAAAAAATGTAAGATAGCCTGCATTTGCTGAGCCCAGCTTTCTCTTTTGCACCATGCTGCTCTACACAACTGTATGGTTGTGTGCATGTCACACAGAATTATTGAAACAAGGGATCTTTGTGGGATTACACAAGCATGGAAAAAAGGGGATTTGAAATGGTGCTTACAAGAAGAGAAACCAGGACTTATCAACTTCGATGCTCTACAGGCCCACAAGTCCTGAATCAATCTCATTACCTCCGTCCTCCCACCCCAGCCTCCTCCCCTTACCATGTTGTCTAGTTCAGGGAATGAAAGCACCGTGCACCAGCATTTGCCCAAGCCAGAAACTTCTGGGAGCACTCTATACCTGTCTCCTCCTCTCACCCACAACTGTAACCTCGACCTCCTGAACAGCTCTAGAATCCGGTGGCTTCTTTCCATTTTCAGTACCAGGACCTGAGGCCATCACTTCCACTCACCTGGATTATTTTAACGACCTCCTTACTGGTCCCGGCCCCTCTGTGCTTTCTCATAGCTGTCCATCCTCCACCCTTTCTGAACACACTGATGGTCTGGGATCTCCAGTGGCTCCCCACGCCCTCTTCAATGAGGTGACAAGACCCCTTGTGATCTGGCGCTACTTAACTCTCATCTTTGCCATGCCCACCCTCAGGCTTCACGACCAGGGAACTGCCCTCTGCTCCCCACATGCAGTGCGTGTTCTCTCACCCCGACCACAGCACACACTATTTTTGATGCCTCACACAGTCTCTGTGGGTCTTCTTCCCCTTACCTAACTCCTATTTATTCTTCGGTCTGGTCTAAAGCCAGATGCCACTTCCTCCAGGAAGACTGCCAGAACTTCTCCCACGCCCCAAAGTTGTGTCAGGTGCCCCAGTACTGTAGTCTTGAGAGAATTATATTTTGTTTTCTTGGAATACTACTCTGGTCTCTTTCATTTGCTTTCCAAATTCTGCTAGGAATTGATTCTGCTGACATATTTATTTTACCTCTGTTTTCTCCCTGTCTTTTCTCTTCCATTGCTGCCTCCTCCTTCTCTATATCAGGCCACAGTAATCAACATGACAGTTTCTAAACTGAATGATTTAATATTTGACAACTTACCAGTCTGAAGAAAATCTTGAATAACTTTGGAGTTTTTAACTAAAACTCAAATTTACCCTCTCTTTCAGGAATAACCATTGTTCTTAGAGTCAATGTGATATAATGAGAACAAGAAAGTTCTCTCTCTGATCAAGATGTGAGTAGAGAGAAAAGTCTCTCACCAGAGTTTTTCTCTTTCTAGAATCCTCCTCTTTTGGTTTCCTTTTTTTTTAAAAAAAAAAAATCTCTTTCCCATCTGTTTTTCAAACGCTGACAACTAAGAGTATGTTACCTGGGGTCTAATCATCGATGCAGAGAGAAAAACATGTTNAACTCAAATTTACCCTCTCTTTCAGGAATAACCATTGTTCTTAGAGTCAATGTGATATAATAAGAACAAGAAAGTTCTCTCTCTGATCAAGATGTGAGTATAGAGAAAAGTCCAGTCACCAGAGTTTTTCTCTTTCTAGAATCCTCCTCTTTTGGTTTCCTTTTTTTAAAAAAAAAAAAAAATCTCTTTCCCATCTGTTTTTCAAATGCTGACAACTAAGAGTATGTTACCTGGGGTCTAATCATCGATGCAGAGAGAAAAACATGTTTTATAAACGGAGACCAAGCAACGTAGAACTCAACTATCTCACAGTCTGGCTTCCCCGCGGTCATCACAGGGATCATGATATTTACTTCCCATCCCTCTGGTCTGGAAGTTATGACTGCTAATTTATGTTGGCAGCCCTCCTTTGCTTTCATTGCTCATTGGATACATCTGTCAAATCACTTGAATGATTGTTTTAACTGAATTAACCATGGAGGTAATGGTGAGCTCTAGGCTTGAAGAATATTTCTCCCCATCAGAGTGAATCGGGCAATCTTATGAGGTCGTGTGTGTGTTATTAATGTGATTTAACAATAATAGGCAAATCATATGTAAAGGAGTAACAACAAACCGTCATCACAATGGACAATTTACCCCATTTCAGGAATTATCATTGTCCTTTGAGTCGCTGCAGGTCAAGTATGGCAATCATTGCCCCAGGGGGGAGAGAAGACTTCTGTATTAAGGGATTTGTGTATGAGTGATGTTTTCCTAAATATTACAATCTCTGTGAATGGAATCAGTTCTCAAGTAGACAGATGTGAAAACAACTTAGAGATATTAGTTAAGTAAATATGAAGATGGGTTTTGGGTAGACTGTCCATTGAAAGAAAAGCAGAGGAAGCAAAGGATTATCTATTTAGTTATCTTCATTGAATTTGCCTTGTAAATATTCACACACTGTGATTAATATTAACCTTGCCAATTTAGGTATCAAAAGCAATCAATTATCTCTGAAAAATTCATTATTCAGCGGGCATTGAATTTTATCTTGGCACTATGATCATTCAGTGCTCACCCTCCTAGCAGAGGAGTTTGTCATTGCCAACATTTTCCAGTGAAGAAACTGGAAGTCACCAGCAGAGCTCTGCTCCATTCCTGTTTCTTGGATTCGAAGCCCCAGCTCTGAGCCATTAGACTTTACTGCCTGCCTCACTCTAGAACTTCTGGGGTCAGGCGGCCTGAGTCCGCATCACAGTTCCATCTCTTAAAGACTTTGGGTTCGTTGCTCAACCTCTCTGTGCCTCGTTACTTTTCTGCAGAATGTGAATGACATTAATCCCTACCTCATAGGGATGATGAAATTTCTTACATAAAGATAAATTTCTTACATAAATATAAAGATAAAAGATCTAAGAAAGCCTCAGGTCTTTCAAGTTGTTCAATTAGTTGAATAGTTTTAGGAGTTACTGAAGGGCTGAGATCACTGGGAAAGTCATGTTTTAAAGTCAACATTTTAACCCTTTCAGCTTGTTAATACTTTTAAATATCTCTCAAGCAGAAAATTTTCATATTGGATAATGTGTTCACCAAAAAGAGCAAAGGCTTTGTATTTTAAAAGATCTGGGTTTGAATTCTTGCCACTTGCCAACTTTGTGGCTTTAATCAGGTAATTTACCACTTTCAGCTATAGTTTCCCATTCAATGAAAAGGAACAAATAGCATCTACCTAACAGGATTATTGTGCAAATTAAGTTATGTAAAGTGCTGACCATAATAACAGGCACATAGGGGTCCTCAATAAATGAATTCTATTATGATGATGATGATGATGCTAGGATTCTTGTTTGGGAGGGACATCTGTTTCATTATTCACCACTGGATTCACTATGCACAACAGGTGACGAGAGGGCATTAGTATGTCTCTTGAGAGTGTTAGTCAAATTTGTTGGGATTAGTGTAGCAAAGAGGCTACCATTCCAGAGAAGAAACAAGTCATCTATAAAGTAGCTTAGCAGAATTGCAAGAGTGTTCAGAGGATAAAAAGGGTAAATTAGACAAATATCATGTGTGTTTATATAAATTTGATGTAGTGTTCAGGATTCTTATTGTTAAGTAACACAAAATTAACTCTTACTAGATTCAGCAAAAAGAGAATTTCTAGGCTTCTATTATAAAATTATAAACCTTAAGATGGGGCCAACCTGAGACACTGCTAGGTGTTGGGCTGTCTCTTCACTATTTCTCAGCTTTGCCTGTCTCTCTTGGCTTCTTTCTGCATGAATATTCTCTCCAACTGCTATAGATGATGGCCAATGAACTCACATCCCCCGAGCTTGGCAATCTCTCACATCAGAGAGTACATAGGACCCATATATTCCAGCAGAACAGTTCCAATGTCCCACCTTGAGTCAGGTGCCCACACCTGAATGACCTAAAATGGTCGGGAGGTGGGGAGTACTCCGGTCAAATATGGGCCGTATGTCTCCCCCTTGTGGCCAGGCGTGGCACCACGGTTGACAGCCCCTTCAGGACGACGTGGAAACAGGAAGGAACAGTGCCCTGAAGGAAAACAAGGTACCCTTACTAGCAGAAGACAAACAAACTCTGTAGTTATTACATATACATTTAATTCTAAGAGACAACAGACACCTAGATGTTGATGGAGAGGAGTTGTAGGCTTTGGGGGGCTGGGGGACCGTTCAACCAATAGAGACCATAGAGACCATTGGTTGAATGGTTAGAAAAGTTAATTTTCACTTCACTTGTATAATGATTTAGAGATTTTTTTTATATTAATAAATCATTATAAGTTATGGTCAGTTTATATATATATATGTGTGTGTGTGTGTATATATATATACACAGAGAGAGAGAGAGAGAGAGAGACACATACACATATGCACTTTAAAAATTCTGGATAGGCCTATGGATTCTGCCGTTATCTCTGTTAGTCAGCATGTTTTTGTCACATCTGTATTAATTGTCCAGTGATGGGCCTAAATACTTTCCATTCTGATGTCCTTTGCATGTCAGTATTTTCAGTCCTTTTTTTTTCCCCCCGGTGGAAGGTTTATACTCTCTCTCACACACACACACACACACTCTAAACTAAACATTATTTCCATACACATTATCGGTTTCCTCTCCCATTCATTTATCATGCAGATATCTGCTAGCATCTTCTACTACATGCCCTGGCGCCCTGACCTGTGTGTGTACTGGAGTGTGCACTAGAATTCATAAGGGAAAAAACACAGTACTTACAGTCAGTGTGGAAAACAGACATTAAACAAAACCAGAAACACATCTACAAATACACATTATGGCACTGTGAAGGCAACGGGCAGGAGTTTGGCAGCAGCTTGAGTTGGGGTGGGGGTAGCTAGACGGCTGCTTTGAGGGAGTGATATTTCAGCTGAGTCTTTAGGCTGGGAAAGAGTTAAGCAGATGGAAAGTAGAAGGATAAGTGTTTCTGGCAGAGGGAAGAGCAAATCCAAAACCCTGAGGTATAAAAAGGGCGGCAGGGTAGGAGCTGAACGAGGTGATGGTTTCCTTTATTTCCGTCTCCTAACTCCTCTATTAGAGCACACGTTCCAGAAGGTCAAGAGCCATGCCTGTCATTTCTTCAGCATTCCTCGCAGGGTCAGCATGCTAGTTATAAAGGTGTCGTCTCCGGCTCTGCTTTGTGATGCCAGGGCTGGAATCAGGTTAACCACCCTGATTAACCCCACCCTTCCTTTGCCCAGCTGGCTCCCTGTCAGGCGCTGCCAGTAGGGCTGCTAGAGGCAGACTGAAGGCAGGAGGAGAACTCCTTGCCTACCCGTGGCTCCTAGCACTATCAACCGAGCTTTTACTTACCGCAATATCAGGTGGTTCCAGCTTTCTTTTTTAAAAAAATAATCTCCAGAGCCAGACTTCTTCAGAGATATTAGCACCAGCAGGTATCTGCTGGGTCCAGCTCCCACCTCCACAGGATGCCTCTTCCAAGCTTTTAGGTTCTAATAACTACATCTTTTTCAATTTGTCTTCTTAGACTTAAGGATGGTAGCTGCCCCCTGCAGTCACTGTCTTTATCGTCTCACTTTTTTGCATTTTCACTCCACCAACATCTGTGTAACCAATTCCTCATATTAAATCTCCCCTGTTAATCTAAGTGGTGGAATGTCTGTTTTCCTGACTGCTCTTACTGACGCGTGAATGATTTAAATGACTGCTCTTGCCCATACTTGTCACCTCTTAATGAGAAGCCCCCGCTGGACCCATCCAAGGCCAAATATCCATGAGTGAAAAAGGTCAACCACAAGCAAGAAATGATGATTGTCACGCTTACAGATGCATTTTTCTCGGAAGCTCACACAGCTTGCCTATTCCCCATCTCCTCTATGCAATATCTTTTCCAAAGTTACCAGAATTATAAAAACATCAATTTGGCCATTATCGACTTTTCATCAGGGATACCAAGAAAGTCTTTCAGCAGCCTCAATAAATTAAATCTGGCCACCTAGCTCCCAGACTGGCAGGCTCCTACATCATTGACAGAGAAGACAGGGGAAGCAGTTTTCCCAGCTGTTGCTGTAACTGACGTGCATTGTGCTCACAGCCATTAGCAGGTGGAGAATTTGAAGTGTGGGTAGATTGCAGAGCTGCTTCTTTTAAAAATGCATAAGCACTTTGTGAATTTGCTAAGTCATGCTTCAGTCAGCTGGGTTTGAATTTTTCACAGGGGATAAATATTCTGTAGTCTTTCCTCTTTTGCTTTGTTATCAGTAAGAACTACCACAGTTAGGGCTATAGTGGAAGTGGAACAAGTCCAATTATAGAGTTTGCTTCACTGGTCCTCAATTTTTCAAAATTGTAAAATGCTCAAAGATGTTGGGCTTTAAGGGGATAACAGAGTTTCCTGCCCTTCCCCATTTAATCCAAAATACAAATTTCTGCCTGTTCTGGATTTAAGTTTTTTTGATGTGTTTTCAAGTAAATCTTTATTTTGTAGGACTCGTCCATTTGTGAATTTTTAACTGCACTGCAAAGATTCCTTCCTTCCAAAAAGCATCCTCTGGTCACACACTATGTGCCAGACGCCGTACATGAGTCCCCATTCATGCCTAAGGCAGACATTACTAATAACTCGATACATGTTTTCCAGATGCATCCAGGTGTAGCATCAGTGTCGTTCCTAACAGGATACTCTAGCCAGACCTGGGCATTGGTTTTGTAGTATATTAGTGGAAATATAATAATCATATCTGGAAAGGTCCTGATTTGTTTTGTTTATAAAGAATAGTGTCTGGCTTATACTAGAACAAATACGTATGAATAAACGGAATATTTATTGTGTGCCATAAACTATGAAATATCCTTTACATTAACTATCTCATTTAATTTTCTTAAAATCCCTGTGAAANGACCGTTCAACCAATAGAGACCATAGAGACCATTGGTTGAATGGTTAGAAAAGTTAATTTTTACTTCACTTGTATAATGATTTAGAGATTTTTTTTATATTAATAAATCATTATAAGTTTATATATATATATATATATATATATATAGAGAGAGAGAGAGAGAGAGAGAGAGAGAGAGAGAGAGAGAGACATACACATATGCACTTTAAAAATTCTGGCTAGGCCTATGGATTCTGCCGTTATCTCTGTTAGTCAGCATGTTTTTGTCACATCTGTATTAATTGTCCAGTGATGGGCCTAAATATTTTCCATTCTGATGTCCTTTGCATGTCAGTATTTTCAGTCCTTTTTTTCCCCCCCCCGGTGGAAGGTTTATACTCTCTCACACACATACACACACACTCTAAACTAAACATTATTTCCATACACATTATCGGTTTCCTCTCCCATTCATTTATCATGCAGATATCTACTAGCATCTTCTACTACATGCCCTGGCACCCTGACCTGTGTGTGTACTGGAGTGTGCACTAGAATTCATAAGGGAAAAAACACAGTACTTACAGTCAGTGTGGAAAACAGACATTAAACAAACCCAGAAACACATCCACAAATACACATTGTGGCACTGTGAAGGCAACGGGCAGGAGTTTGGCAGCAGCTTGAGTTGGGGTGGGGGTAGCTAGACGGCTGCTTTGAGGGAGTGATAGTTCAGCTGAGTCCTTAGGCTGGGAAAGAGTTAAGCAGATGGAAAGTAGAAGGATAAGTGTTGTTGGCAGAGGGAAGAGCAAATCCAAAACCCTGAGGTATAAAAAGGGCGGTAGGGTAGGAGCTGAACGAGGTGATGGTTTCCTTTATTTCCGTCTCCTAACTCCTCTATTAGAGCACATGTTCCAGAAGGTCAAGAGCCATGCCTGTCATTTCTTCAGCATTCCTCGCAGGGTCAGCATGCTAGTTATAAAGGTGTTGTCTCCGGCTCTGCTTTGTGATGCCGGGGCTGGATTCAGGTAAACCACCCTGATTAACCCCACCCTTCCTTTGCCCAGCTGGCTCCCTGTCAGGCGCTGCCAGTAGGGCTGCTAGAGGCAGACTGAAGGCAGGAGGAGAACTCCTCGCCTACCCGTGGCTCCTAGCACTATCAACCGAGCCTTTACTTACCGCAATATCAGGTGGTTCCAGCTTTCTTTTTTAAAAAAATAATCTCCAGAGCCAGACTTCTTCAGAGATATTAGCACCAGCAGGTATCTGCTGGGTCCAGCTCCCACCTCCACAGGATGCCTCTTCCAAGCTTTTAGGTTCTAATAACTACATCTTTTTCAATTTGTCTTCTTAGACTTAAGGATGGTAGCTGCCCCCTGCAGTCACTGTCTTTATCGTCTCACTTTTTTGCATTTTCACTCCACCAACATCTGTGTAACCAATTCCTCATATTAAATCTCCCCTGTTAATCTAAGTGGTGGAATGTCTGTTTTCCTGACTGCTCTTACTGACGCGTGAATGATTTAAATGACTGCTCTTGCCCATACTTGTCACCTCTTAATGAGAAGCCCCCGCTGGACCCATCCAAGGCCAAATATCCATGAGTGAAAAAGGTCAACCACAAGCAAGAAATGATGATTGTCACGCTTACAGATGCATTTTTCTCGGAAGCTCACACAGCTTGCCTATTCCCCATCTCCTCTATGCAATATCTTTTCCAAAGTTACCAGAATTATAAAAACATCAATTTGGCCATTATCGACTTTTCATCAGGGATACCAAGAAAGTCTTTCAGCAGCCTCAATAAATTAAATCTGGCCACCTAGCTCCCAGACTGGCAGGCTCCTACATCATTGACAGAGAAGACAGGGGAAGCAGTTTTCCCAGCTGTTGCTGTAACTGACGTGCATTGTGCTCACAGCCATTAGCAGGTGGAGAATTTGAAGTGTGGGTAGATTGCAGAGCTGCTTCTTTTAAAAATGCATAAGCACTTTGTGAATTTGCTAAGTCATGCTTCAGTCAGCTGGGTTTGAATTTTTCACAGGGGATAAATATTCTGTAGTCTTTCCTCTTTTGCTTTGTTATCAGTAAGAACTACCACAGTTAGGGCTATAGTGGAAGTGGAACAAGTCCAATTATAGAGTTTGCTTCACTGGTCCTCAATTTTTCAAAATTGTAAAATGCTCAAAGATGTTGGGCTTTAAGGGGATAACAGAGTTTCCTGCCCTTCCCCATTTAATCCAAAATACAAATTTCTGCCTGTTCTGGATTTAAGTTTTTTTGATGTGTTTTCAAGTAAATCTTTATTTTGTAGGACTCGTCCATTTGTGAATTTTTAACTGCACTGCAAAGATTCCTTCCTTCCAAAAAGCATCCTCTGGTCACACACTATGTGCCAGACGCCGTACATGAGTCCCCATTCATGCCTAAGGCAGACATTACTAATAACTCGATACATGTTTTCCAGATGCATCCAGGTGTAGCATCAGTGTCGTTCCTAACAGGATACTCTAGCCAGACCTGGGAATTGGTTTTGTAGTATATTAGTGGAAATTTAATAATCATATCTGGAAAGGTCCTGATTTGTTTTGTTTATAAAGAATAGTGTCTGGCTTATACTAGAACAAATATGTATGAATGAACGGAATATTTATTGTGTGCCACAAACTATGAAATATCCTTTACATTAACTATCTCATTTAATTTTCTTAAAATCCCTGTGAAAAATATACTATTAAGAGCCGTATTTTTCAGATGAAGAAACTAAGGCTGAGAGATGTGAAATAATTTATCCAGTGTCCCACAACTGACAAATTATGGGGCCTGACCCTGGAGCCACAGTTCAACATAAGTGTTTGGCTCATTCGTTCATTCAGCAAACATTTATCAAACTTCTGTTATGTACCAGGCACCAAAAATGATATAATATCCAACAAACAAATTATGGGGCCTGACCCTGGAGCCACAGTTCAACATATGTGTTTGGCTCATTCATTCATTCAGCAAACATTTATCAAACTTCTATTATGTACCAGGCACCAAAAATGATATAATATCCAACAAATTCAGCAAGGACTTATTCAAAAATAAGGTAGAGCTATTAGCCTCTTTGACCAGTAACGAGTTAATATCCCCCACCCCAAGAGACAATAGATTTTCTGCTTTTTTATTATCAATAAATCAGACTTTACTTGGAATGAAATGGTTTCCTCCTGACATCAATTGGTTTTGTAGTATATTAGTGGAAATTTAATAATCATATCTGGAAAGGTCCTGATTTGTTTTGTTTATAAAGAATAGTGTCTGGCTTATACTAGAACAAATATGTATGAATGAACGGAATATTTATTGTGTGCCACAAACTATGAAATATCCTTTACATTAACTATCTCATTTAATTTTCTTAAAATCCCTGTGAAAAATATACTATTAAGAGCCGTATTTTTCAGATGAAGAAACTAAGGCTGAGAGATGTGAAATAATTTATCCAGTGTCCCACAACTGACAAATTATGGGGCCTGACCCTGGAGCCACAGTTCAACATAAGTGTTTGGCTCATTCGTTCATTCAGCAAACATTTATCAAACTTCTGTTATGTACCAGGCACCAAAAATGATATAATATCCAACAAGTTCAGCAAGGACTTATTCAAAAATAAGGTAGAGCTATTAGCCTCTTTGACCAGTAACGAGTTAATATCCCCCACCCCAAGAGACAATAGATTTCCTGCTTTTTTATTATCAATAAATCAGACTTTACTTGGAATGAAATGGTTTCCTCCTGACATCTGGCTAATCAATTGTAACTTATTTTCTCCCCAAATGGAGAGTTATTCCAGCCTGTATTGAAACCTCAGCAAATTGGAAGCAAAAGTATGTTACAATTTGAAGTACCAAGGTATTTATGAGATCGTTATTTGCTATAATTGGGGGGATTCTAGAAACCTTGAGTTACGGAACTGACCTTTCATAGGTTTTTCCATCCTCTCCAGAACTTGTGAGTACATCTCAGTGGGACTGCAAGGGCAAAGGGGTCTGGTGCTTACATGTGTCACTTCTGTGTTCTGATTTAAAACCTCTTTGCTTGTGGTTATGTTCTTGGGAAAAGGGGAGTCAGGCAGACGATGCTTCCAAAAATGAAATGCGGTGGTTATCTTCCCACATTTGATTAGTTTTCAAATTTTGGTGATTCTCCAAATAGCACTCCAGCTGGACTATATTAATCCCATCTTCTTCCTTGATTTCAATATAATTTATAGACTTCAGCAGCCATCTTATGAATTATCCTGTCAAAATGGTAAAACATTCAAATGTTCTCATAAAATATTGAAACGTGGTAGTGTGACAGACTACACTGAAATTACGTTGTTCTATTCCCCTTTAATAGTGATAAGAGCCTAGAGTAAGTGGAAAGTAATACACTTCTATTTGCCTGGAAGCTGGAGATCCCAGCTGACATTTAAATGCAGGATCATCCCAGCAGATAAGAGAAGAAATAGCTGCATTGGTGCCTGGTTCCTGGCTTGGCAGGCAGTGGAGGGCTACATGCAGTTTTCTACATGAATACATATGGGTCCCTCACATGACAGTGTTTGTGTTGGTAAAATAGCTTTTAGAGAAGACTCAGGTTTCCTTCTGGGTCCACTGAATGTGATAGCTTTACCATGGGGAAGGTAAGACACAGGCAGTGCATTTCTATTGGTTCTGCAGGGTCTATGGCTAAAATATTTTGTCATCTTGCTTCAAGGTAATAGGCAGACGTATCCCAGCATATAATTTTTTCCTTCTTTTTTCTGTCTCTCCCTTCCTCCTCTTACTTCCTTTTGTAAAGGCTAAATTCAATTTCTAAATGTTCTCAAAAAGGATCAAACTAGATCAGCTCTAGTTTGATGTGATTACTTTTCTTTAGCCCAATTCATTGGAACCATTTCTCAATTGAGTCATATTAGTACAGGGATTGCCAAGTTTGGGGAGGCAGAGGCAGATTCTGCTTACTGAAGGTGAAAAACAATAACCTCAAAATCCGTGCTGGCAGACAGAAGCCATTTTCTATTGCTGATTATTTTCAGTCACCAGCTGGTACACGTAGAACAGATTCTCTGTTGCATGGGAGATATTTATTTGTAATAGCCTGGGATAACTAGGACGTTATTGCAGTTGTGATTCCTTTTGGCTAATTGGATTGTTGCATTTAATTTAATGGCTATATAAATACGATGATTAGTCAGTCACATTTTAGAAAGTCGCTTGAAAGAGTGGGTATAAGTTAGAGATACTTCTGGAGTTGTGATTTATAGAAACTTTTGTTTTTAGTCTCTCTGGAAAAATGTATCAATATAAGTTTCTATAAATGTTTAAATCATTTAAATATGTAAAGGACAGACATTACACAAGAAGACAGGACATAACTTTCTTAATAGCATCCATTCTAAATTTCCTCTACTTTTACCATTTTAGAAATGGCAATAAAACAAGATCTTGTTATAATGTGACCTATTGTTTATGAAAATAAAATGTAGTGCAAATCAAAACTGGATCTCCTTTAAAACATATAAACATACTACATCATCCTTGTCTTCAATATTAGTATCAGTAAAGGGAATTTGTTTCCTTTCATTTTTAATGGCTTAAGTGCAGTGAACTATATGAAGTGCCTAGCATATAATATATGATCAGTAAATAATCTTAAGTTTATGACTCCAGGTGGGCTGTGGCTATTTCTAGGATGCAAGGCTGGTAGAAGTGACTTATGTTTAGGAAGTTGCTTTGTACCATTATTGTGAATTTTTCTACTTCATGGAGCCACCAACTATGTATCTAAAAAATTGGTCCTGTCTCCAAATTGCCGAATACAGTGTTGGTATAAATCCACACGCAGGGGAACGAGACGAGAAGGACTCACACTGGCTTAAATATGAAAGGGAATTTAGTGGATCACATAACTGAAGAGCCCGCTGACAGGACTAGCTTCAGGTGTGGCTGTATCCAGGAACTGAAAAGTTATTATTACAATGTAGTCTTTTATTGAATTCCTACACTGTTCCCTGGGCTATTTTCTGGGATTACAAATAATGGATTCTTCACTGTGCCCACGTTAGGGAGCTTATGGTCTAGTAGCTGAGATGCTTAAGGTAAACAAGAATTACTTGTATTCCTACACTGTTCCCTGGGCTATTTTCTGGGATTACAAATAATGGATTCTTCGCTGTGCCCACGTTAGGGAGCTTATGGTCTAGTAGCTGAGATGCTTAAGGTAAACAAGAATTATAACAGAATGTGATGTGTGCAATACCATCACTCAAAGGTTAAAAAGGCAAATCTTTCTGAAAGGTGAACAAGGACTTCAGGGGGAAATTAAAACTTCAGCATTGTTTTGAAAGAGAAAGCAGGAATTTTACAGACAAATAGAAAATAAAAAGATTAATTGCCTTGGTTATGGCATTTGGGAGATCTGTATTCAAATCTCAACTTCCATTCACAGATTGTGCAAACTGTGGCAAGTTTCTTAAACTCTTGGGGTATTAGTTTCCTTGTGTGGAAACTGGAACTTCCAAATTCATAGAATTACTGTGTGAACAACGAGATGAGGGTACACAAAGCTTAGCTGGGGGGAGCGGGCTGGCACTAGTCAGCCCTCCTTTATGTCATTCAATTCTGATGGCCTCCCCCTGCTGTCCCATGGAGCTTTGGATTAGGGTTTAATATCAGCCTTGGTAATATTGGCTAGCATTTATTGAGTGCTTACTGAGTGACACATACTACATTGAGAATTCACCCGACTTATCTAAATCCTCCCTACAACTCTAGGTTAGAAGGAAAATTATTATCCTTATATCACCGATGAGGAAACTGAAGCTTTGAAAATGTAAGGGGTCTGCCAAGGTGGCCAGGTTAGTAAATGGTGTCACTGAGTATTCCTGTCTGGGGCTATTTGACTCCAGTGCCCATGGGCTTTAACATGACACCTACTTCCTCTCACCCAGCACTTCATTATTAATCTCTTCCCCTCAATGGACTTGCCTTCTGGCAGCTCCTGTTGCAACCCACTCTATGTGCCACCCCACTTCTAAAAGTGTTGTTCTATGATGCTTGTGTGTGTGCATGTGCGTGTGTTCCGGTGCTATGCTGCTACTGCAAGCCGAGCTGGCCAGCATTAATCCCTTGGGTC
>NW_007728496.1:70742-77410 GCF_000696425.1 Galeopterus variegatus
CCCCGAGAGAAAGCATCCTTGGCAATCTGAACTTTTACGGAAGTATCATCTATAGGGGAGGGTTGGGGGGGGTGGGAGGAAAAAAAAAAGTCACCATTTTGAAATAAACCTCCTAAGAGAAATTCATATTTTAAAGGAAAAATAACAACCAATGATACACATTTGTTAGAACACAATAGTCCATTGATATACTACTGCCTACTTTACCTAGCTCACCTTAACATGTAAGTCCACAGGGTAGATTTCTTCCCAGATGTGGAAGTACAAGAAAAAAACTTCTTTTGTTGTTTGTTTGTTAACTTGGTCCCATGTGCTCAGTATCTTATATGACATGAGAGCTAGCTACGTAAGCGTAGCCAATAGGCCTCGGGAGTCATTTATCCCAAACTAGGCTCTTTCTCTCATCTTCTACCCCCCTCCTTTGAATGAGGATATGGTAGAAGAAGATCTGGCCCAGTGGCATATGTTTGGATATTTTTAATTTTGCTTTTTCTTTTGTGTATGGGATAAGGGGGGAAATGACAAATTTATATAACTTTTCACTCAAATCTATATGTGCCAGTTTATACTGACTCTGTATGCATGAGTATTTGTGCAACGAAAGCACAACTAAGTATGTATATACACATGATGCACATGACCCAGGGCGTGGACACCCCAAGGGCTGTGCCCCTGCTCCCAGCAGCCCCCTCTTAGAGCATTTCAGACAGATGAGCCTCTGCCTCTTTCTTAAAACCCTCCTGGGAAGATTTCCCAGCCTCTCCTGGCAACACTTTAATATTGAATAACCCTCATCATCAACAAATTGTCTTCTTTATTTTTAAATTAACACCCTCAGGCTCCATTTGACTGTTTTGCTCTTTCTCTGCATCAGGATGGGGTGAGAAGAGCTGGTCAAACTTTCTTTGTATTAAAAAACGAACATGCACATCCACAGATGTAACTACTGAATGACCCCACACTCAGCCGTCTCTACCCTGAGCTGAGTTATCGCCCTTCTCTCAGTGTTTCAGAGATCCTACTGCCCACGTTTCAGTGGTGTGGTCTTTCCACATAACCCACATCAAGCTCTCTGTATTCCTGTGTAGTCATGAAGCTAAGAACACACAGTGCTTGAATAAGGGTCTGGCATTTAGTTTGTTTGTTTTAGAGGGGATTGTATTCTATACACCTCCTAATAATTCCTCATAAAAATTTCACACTACAGTGCTACATTGTTACTGCTTGTAGCCAGTTTTGTTTCCCTTTGGGATTCTGGGGCTTGGCTGTGTCCATACTAGGATTTAGCTGTGTCATTTCTATGGTGTCTATAACAACCCAACTAGGTAACTGGAGATCCAAAGTCAAAATTTTGGCTTTCTAAACTATCTTTTTTGATTACATTCTTGACCTGTATAGACACAGCCAAAAAGAACCTGTTAATAGCCATTTATCCATGTGATTCTGTATTCTATTAACGTACCAATAGTTCTTTTGTAGACTTGTGGTAAGGTCAAAAGACCAGTTTTTTTTTTTTTTTTCCACTGATGCATTTCAGTGGTAACTGAAAAAAATAATCTGTCAATTATTAATTGTGTGCCAATAACTCCTAATTTTTTTTTATTGTGTGTGTGAGTGTGTATGTGTATCACAGGTAAAAAAGGCAACTGGATGATGTCTGTAGGAGGGAAAATTCATCAACGCTTTCTTCTTTTTGAAATCTTTCATTGATGCACATTTATTATATAACAGGTTCTGTCTTCATTTCTATTATTAGTGCCCATTAATATATGGATATCTTTCAGAATCTTTGTAATTCTTGCCTTTACACCTGGGTGACAGACTCAGCCAATGTTTCCCTGTCCTCATGGTTCAAATAGATTTTAAAGTTTTACCTAAGTGAGAAAGAAAATTCATTTTGGGAGTTGAGTTGTCAATAGAATTATAATTTATGAACTGAAATGGTTTTCTTTTATGTATTAATATAATAGCAGATATTCGATCTTTACAATGTAGCTTTGTTTGTAAAGCCTACCAATACGTCTTCATTCTTTTCACTGTTTCTTGTTAGTACATCAAAATACCATCATTCTAATAATAGAAGATCCTGCAAAGAATCACAGAGCTCAATGGATCAATAAGAAAGTGAATTTGGGAAAATATCCTGAAACTTACTTTGGTCAAATGATTATTATAGTCCCAATACAAGTGCTATCAAAAAGTTTGGGATCTAACTACAATGGCCAAAGTCCCAGCTTCCTTAACTGTCAGACCTGACTGTAATGGCATCAAGACAGACACTCTAGTAAGCCTTAGAAAATTGAGCTGGCAGTCAACCTACTTCTACTACATACTTTAAACAGAAAATTAAACACTGCAAAGAAAAGTGTTCAGGGCACTGTTCCTCCAGCCCCTGACCTGTCATGATCTTTTTCTGCTCAAGCACTCTTTGTACACCCCATGAAAAAAAATAGCAGGAAGAAATCCGATTAAAACAGCAACAACAGCAACATTTTTATTCTGGACCAGCTCTGCACTGGCACCAACCCCATAGTAAAAGTCAAATAGCTAAGACAACAACAGCATGGTGCCTACTTGTGTGGGTGTTAGTTCAGAGATGGATAGATATGGTCCGTCAAGGACTCTGAGGAGGCAGCAAGTACATAGAAGTCTTCAGTCCTACTTTGAATGGACTTATCAAGTGAGCTCCAGGTGGCTTGCAACATTGCAGATGAGTTCTGGATTGGTAAGTTATGAGAATAAATGCTCTAGTCGCCCTGGGAATCACTGTGAATCAGGCCTGTTTCCCTGAGGCTAAAGTAGTTTTTAAAACTTTTAGTTCAATTCTGGACAGAACACTATACGTGGTTCACTTTTTGAACATTGGTTATGACAAGAGCCATAAATTGCTGATGTGAAGAAATGAATAGCATCAGATGGATCAAATAAATAGGAAACCACATGTGCAGGGCCCTAACTTAGGCTCCCTCCTGGGAAATACTGAGATGCAAAAATCCAGTGAGCTTGGGGAGGTCATTCCTAAAGGCGTGTGGGTCTCCTCAAGTCAGAAACATATTTATAAAGTCCTGCTACCCACTATCAAAAAGGGAGTGATCTGCATATTCAGCAGGAAAAAGGGAAGATGGGACAATAGAACTGCTAGATCATTATGGTAGTGTGCTCTTCCTTCCCCTGATAAGAAAAAATTGCACTAAGATGTGGTCCTCACAACAACAAAGTGAAGTGGCTTCCAAAAATGCAGTGACGTTATCCTTTGTAATTCTAGGCACAGTTATCTGACTGGAAATGCGTGCCTGGTGAATTAAAATAAAAGAGGGAACGATGCACAAATCATAAGCATTCCCTTTGCTCTTTATTCCTCTATATTATTTCTATCCCACCAATTTATTTGGGGGAGACAAGTTTATTAAAGGGGGATGACATGGACTTTTTCACTTTTCAGTTGGCTTTGACTCAGAGGCACCTTTATCCATAGGCACAGTTGTGTTTCTCATCCTGGGTCCTCTTAGTTACCATAGCTTGTGCTTCTGGATTACTTTTGCTTCCTTAGGCTTTGCGTCCCTCTCTGAGTATCCTTTGTTTGTGCCAAGCAAAACATGCTCCAGTGAGAAGAAGAAAAGTTGTATGTAGTGTTTTATAAAATAACTCGACACCAGCTCCTAGGATGGGAGCCAAACTTTGATTCTCATATATTTTCCTTTGCTACAATTTCAGCCTTTCAACTTTGTATCTACTACAGTGGATTAACCCAGAGGATTTGAGTTCTGGTGTTTTCTGCCACTAGATACTATCACATGGAATTTGACTAACCTTAATCTTCTTGATGGTCTTTACTAGAATTATTAAGACTCTTTCTGTGAACTTTTAGGAAGGATTCTTTGTCTCCTCCACTTGACAAAGCAATTTTCAAAGGAAAAATGAAGGGAGTTTATTTTCCCCCCCCCCGGTGACTCTGTGGCAGATGAATGTTTTTCCTAATTTGCATGCTGGGTTACAGGTTTAGCATATTCTTTGTCTCCTCCACTTGACAAAGCAATTTTCAAAGGAAAAATGAAGGGAGTTTATTTTTCCCCCCCGGTGACTCTGTGGCAG
Organism: Galeopterus variegatus; assembly: GCF_000696425.1. NCBI lineage: Eukaryota > Metazoa > Chordata > Mammalia > Dermoptera > Cynocephalidae > Galeopterus > Galeopterus variegatus. The sequence continues at coordinate 74,835 of NW_007728496.1, forward strand.
ATGAATGTTTTTCCTAATTTGCATGCTGGGTTACAGGTTTAGCACGGGCCATTTCTCTCTTTAATGTCTTGGTATTGTTGGTGTCTTGCAATCTTGATGGCCCACTGTTCCAATTTATTTATTTTCTTTTATATTGTCAAAATAACACACTAGAGAAAGAATCAGTGTGAGCATTCTGTATTCTGAGTTACAATAGAGTCAGATGTCATTTGTTCAGAACTGCACAATGATTAATATCTGCAGAGAAATTAGACCAAATGAAACCTGCTGGAATGAGTTTGATTTATATTGCCTTCATCATTCTGGTTTTAGATGGAATGGTTATTGCTCTCCACCCCTGCTGAAAGAAAAGGGTCTTAAACTTTAATAATCACAGCCTTATGATGCAACCACAGAGCTTATTTGTTTGAAATGTCTTTTTTTCTTATCTTGCTGTGTACATTGGAATGGAGACTCTTTTTCCAGTGATCTCCATTGCAAACTTTTTATCAGTGTTTGTCAATACTCAGTATGCCCAAAAATCATTTGTAGCACTTGTAAAAATGCGGATTCCTTCACCCTAACTTCAAAGAGTCTGATTCAGAACTTGAAACAGGGCCAAGGACTCAGCATTTTGATTTAGCTTCCTTAAAGATTTTGATGAGGATGGTATATGTACCTTATATTGAGAAACACTGCTGGTTAGGAAGTATGCAGAGGTCAACATTTCTCACTTCCTAGTGGCCCTTCCTGACTGCCTCTTACTTTCTTCCCACTACAAATAAGTCAAAGCATGTATTACTTTTTATATTAAAAGTCACGAAGAAGAACAGGACAGAGGAGATTTTCATGATTCCTTTGCCATTTTATCTGGTTGTCAACCATAACCCGTTTCCCACCAAATTGTGTGTGTGCGTGTGCAATTTTTTCTTTTCTTTTCTTTTTTTTCTTGCCTAACTGAAAGCCAGCATCATCATAGTTTTTTCCCTGGGCTGATGGGAGCACATCTCTGAGTGAGATGTATCCTAATGATACCCAACAAGGAATAAAAATAATGACCTTTCCCAAGGAGTGTTGTTCATTTCCAGGCACTTACTTGGTTTGAATCAGAGGAATTTGAGAGTGATCCATAAATTAATGATGTATATATCCCCAGAGAGACGGCTCCATTAACTGTATATACGAATGCCACCAAAATGAATATGGAATTATTAGTGAATTCATCTGTATATCACCAATAAATTCCTGAGTCATTGAACTGCTGAGTTTGTCCAATTTAACTCAAGTAGGACTAAGAAGCTCTCAGATAATTAAAAGTCCTGAACTGTAAAACTTGAGGCAAAACCCATGTACAAGGGTAAATATGAAAGAAAGAAGTAAGGTATGATTTGAAAATGATCATATTCCATATGCAATGAAAAGAAAGGAAGCGAAGTTTTATTATTTTTTTCTTATTATTTTAGTTATTTATTTTTATTTTACTTTATCAATATACAATGTAGTTGATTTTCATGTCCCTTTACCAATTCCTCCTTCCCCTCCCCCATCAACATGTCTGTTCACTTGTCTTAATAAGTTCAAGGAATTGTGATTGCTGTGCCTCCTTCCCCCCACCTATTTATTTGTTTGTATATTTATTTATTTATTTTTAGTTCCCACAAAAAAGTGAGAACATGTGGTATTTCTCTTTCTGGTCTGACTTATTTCACTTAATATAATTTTCTCTAAGTCCATCCATGTTGCTGCAAATGGTACTATTTCATTCTTTTTTTTATAGCAGAGTAGTATTCCATTGTGTAGATATACCACATTTTCCTTATCCACTCATCTGATGATGGGCATTTGGGCTGGTTCCAACTCTCAGCTATTGTAAATAGCACTGCAATAAACATGGGAGCACAGTTATCCCTAAGACATGATGATTTCCATTCCTCTGGGTGTATACCCAGCAATGGAATAGCTGGGTCACATGGTAGATCTATCTGCAATTGTTTGAGGAACCTCCATACCATTTTCCATAGAGGCTGCACCATTTTGAAGTCCCACCAACAATGTATGAGAGTTCCTTTTTCTCCGCAACCACGCCAGCATTTATCTTTCAGCGTCTTTTGGATATTAGCCATCCTAACTGGGCTGAGATGATATCTCAGTGTGGTTTTGATTTGCTTTTCCCAAATGCTGAGTGATGCTGAGCATTTTTTCATGTGTCTGTTGGCCATTCATATATCTTCCTTTGAGAAATGCCTATGTAGGTCTTTTGCCCATTTTTTAATTGGGTTACTTGTTTTTTTGTTGTAAAGTTGTTTCAGTTCCTTGTATATTCTGATATTAATCCTTTGTCAGATGTATATTTTGCAAATATTTTCTCCCACTCTGTTACTTGTCTTTTAACTCCATTAATTGTTTCTTTTGCTGTGCAGAAGCTTTTTAGTTTGATATAATCCCATTTGTTTGTTTTTCCTTTGGTTTCCCATGCTTTGGGTGTCATATTCATGAAGTCTGTGCCCAGTCCTACTTCCTGAAGTGTTTCTCCTATGTTTTATTTAAGAAGTTTTATTGTTTCAGGGTATATATTTAATTCTTTAATCCATTTTGGC